>NC_084567.2:1480000-1495000 GCF_033978685.3 Nerophis lumbriciformis | reverse complement strand
TGTTTAACATGTCTACTTTATGTTTAACATGTCTACTTTATGTCTACTTTATGTTTAACTTTATGTTTAACATGTCTACTTTATGTTTAACATGTCTACTTTATGTCTACTTTATGTTTAACATGTCTACTTTATGTTTAACATTATGTTTAACATGTCTACTTTATGTTTAACATGTCTACTTTATGTTTAACATTATGTTTAACATGTCTACTTTATGTTTAACATGTCTACTTTATGTTTAACATGTCTACTTTATGTTTAACATGTCTACTTTATGTTTAACATGTCTACTTTATGTTTAACATTTATGTTTAACATGTCTACTTTATGTTTAACATGTCTACTTTATGTCTACTTTATGTTTAACATGTCTACTTTATGTTTAACATGTCTACTTTATGTTTAACATGTCTACTTTATGTTTAACATGTCTACTTTATGTCTACTTTATGTTTAACATGTCTACTTTATGTTTAACATGTCTACTTTATGTCTACTTTATGTTTAACTTTATGTTTAACATGTCTACTTTATGTTTAACATGTCTACTTTATGTCTACTTTATGTTTAACATGTCTACTTTATGTTTAACATTATGTTTAACATGTCTACTTTATGTTTAACATGTCTACTTTATGTTTAACATTATGTTTAACATGTCTACTTTATGTTTAACATGTCTACTTTATGTCTACTTTATGTTTAACATTATGTTTAACATGTCTACTTTATGTTTAACATGTCTACTTTATGTCTACTTTATGTTTAACATGTCTACTTTATGTTTAACATTATGTTTAACATGTCTACTTTATGTCTACTTTATGTTTAACATTATGTTTAACATGTCTACTTTATGTTTAACATGTCTACTTTATGTTTAACATGTCTACTTTATGTCTACTTTATGTTTAACATGTCTACTTTATGTCTACTTTATGTTTAACATGTCTACTTTATGTCTACTTTATGTTTAACATGTCTACTTTATGTTTAACATGTCTACCTTATGTTTAACATGTCTACTTTATGTTAAACATGTCTACTTTATGTTTAACATGTCTACTTTGTTTAACATGTCTACTTTATGTCTACTTTATGTCTACTTTATGTTTAACTTTATGTTTAACATGTCTACTTTATGTTTAACATGTCTACTTTATGTTTAACATGTCTACTTTATGTTTAACATGTCTACTTTATCTTTAACATGTCTACTTTATGTCTACTTTATGTTTAACATGTCTACTTTATGTTTAACATGTCTACCTTATGTTTAACATGTCTACTTTATGTTTAACATTTATGTTAAACATGTCTACTTTATGTTTAACATGTCTACTTTATGTCTACTTTATGTTTAACTTTATGTTTAACATGTCTACTTTATGTTTAACATGTCTACTTTATGTTTAACATGTCTACTTTATGTTTAACTTTATGTTTAACATGTCTACTTTATGTTTAACATGTCTACTTTATGTCTACTTTATGTTTAACATGTCTACTTTATGTTTAACATGTCTACCTTATGTTTAACATGTCTACTTTATGTTAAACATGTCTACTTTATGTTTAACATGTCTACTTTGTTTAACATGTCTACTTTATGTCTACTTTATGTTTAACTTTATGTTTAACATGTCTACTTTATGTTTAACATGTCTACTTTATGTTTAACATGTCTACTTTATGTTTAACATGTCTACTTTATCTTTAACATGTCTACTTTATGTCTACTTTATGTTTAACATGTCTACTTTATGTTTAACATGTCTACCTTATGTTTAACATGTCTACTTTATGTTTAACATGTGTACTTTATGTTTAACATGTCTACTTTATGTCTACTTTATGTTTAACTTTATGTTTAACATGTCTACTTTATGTTTAACATGTCTACTTTATGTTTAACATGTCTACTTTATGTCTACTTTATGTTTAACATGTCTACTTTATGTTTAACATTATGTTTAACATGTCTACTTTATGTTTAACATGTCTACTTTATGTCTACTTTATGTTTAACATGTCTACTTTATGTCTACTTTATGTTTAACATGTCTACTTTATGTTTAACATGTCTACCTTATGTTTAACATGTCTACTTTATGTTTAACATTTATGTTAAACATGTCTACTTTATGTTTAACATGTCTACTTTATGTTTAACATGTCTACTTTATGTCTACTTTATGTTTAACTTTATGTTTAACATGTCTACTTTATGTTTAACATGTCTACTTTATGTTTAACATGTCTACTTTATGTTTAACATGTCTACTTTATGTCTACTTTATGTTTAACATGTCTACTTTATGTTTAACATGTCTACTTTATGTTTAACATTTATGTTAAACATGTCTACTTTATGTTTAACATGTCTACTTTATGTTTAACATGTCTACTTTATGTCTACTTTATGTTTAACATGTCTACTTTATGTCTACTTTATGTTTAACATGTCTACTTTATGTTTAACATGTCTACTTTATGTTTAACATTTATGTTAAACATGTCTACTTTATGTTTAACATGTCTACTTTATGTTTAACATGTCTACTTTATGTCTACTTTATGTTTAACATGTCTACTTTATGTTTAACATGTCTACTTTATGTCTACTTTATGTTTAACATGTCTACTTTATGTCTACTTTATGTTTAACTTTATGTTTAACATGTCGTTGGACATTGAGTCCGAGTGGACAATGTTCCGCACCTCTATTGTCGGGGCGGCCGATTGGAGCTGTGGCCGCAAGGTAGTTGGTGCCTGTCGTGGCGGTAATCCTAGAACCCGTTGGTGGACACCGGCGGTGAGGGATGCCGTCAAGCTGAAGAAGGAGTCCTATCGGGTTCTTTTGGCTCATGGGACTCCTGACGCAGCAGACAGGTACCGACAGGCCAAGCGGTGTGCGGCTTCAGCGGTCGCAGAGGCAAAAACTCGGACATGGGAGGAGTTCGGTGAGGCCATGGAAAAAGACTTCCGGACGGCTTCGAAGCAATTCTGGACCACCATCCGCCGCCTCAGGAAGGGGAAGCAGTGCAGTGTCAACACCGTGTATGGTGGGGATGGTGCTCTGCTGACCTCGACTGCGGATGTTGTGGATCGGTGGAGAGAATACTTTGAAGACCTCCTCAATCCTACCAGCACGTCTTCCTATGAGGAAGCAGGGCCTGGGGAATCTCTGGTGGGCTCTCCTATTTCTGGGGCTGAGGTTGCCGAGGTAGTTAAAAAGCTCCTCGGTGGCAAGGCCCCGGGGTTGGATGAGATCCGCCCGGAGTTCCTTAAGGCTCTGGATGTTGTGGGGCTGTCTTGGTTGACAAGACTCTGCAACATCGCGTGGACATCGGGGGCAGTACCTCTGGATTGGCAGACCGGGGTGGTGGTTCCTCTCTTTAAGAAGGGGAACCGGAGGGTGTGTTCCAACTATCGTGGGATCACACTCCTCAGCCTTCCCGGTAAGGTCTATTCAGGTGTACTGGAGAGGAGGCTACGCCGGATAGTCGAACCTCGGATTCAGGAGGAACAGTGTGGTTTTCGTCCTGGTCGTGGAACTGTGGACCAGCTCTATACTCTCGGCAGGGTCCTTGAGGGTGCATGGGAGTTTGCCCAACCAGTCTACATGTGCTTTGTGGACTTGGAGAAGGCATTCGACCGTGTACCCCGGGAAGTCCTGTGGGGAGTGCTCAGAGAGTATGGGATAACGGACTGTCTTATTGTGGCGGTTCGCTCCCTGTATGATCAGTGTCAGAGCTTGGTCCGCATTGCCGGCAGTAAGTCGGACACGTTTCCAGTGAGGGTTGGACTCCGCCAAGGCTGCCCTTTGTCACCCATTCTGTTCATAACTTTTATGGACAGAATTTCTAGGCGCAGTCAAGGCGTTGAGGGTATCTGGTTTGGTGGCTGCAGGATTAGGTCTCTGCTTTTTGCAGATGATGTGGTCCTGATGGCTTCCTCTGGCCAAGATCTTCAGCTCTCACTGGATTGGTTCGCAGCCGAGTGTGAAGCGACTGGGATGGGAATCAGCACCTCCAAATCCGAGTCCATGGTTCTCGCCCGGAAAAGGGTGGAGTGCCATCTCCGGGTTGGGGAGGAGATCTTGCCCCAAGTGGAGGAGTTCAAGTACCTCGGAGTCTTGTTCACGAGTGAGGGAAGAGTGGATCGTGAGATCGACAGGCGGATCGGTGCGGCGTCTTCAGTAATGCGGACGCTGTATCGATCCGTTGTGGTGAAGAAGGAGCTGAGCCGGAAGGCAAAGCTCTCGATTTACCGGTCGATCTACGTTCCCATCCTCACCTATGGTCATGAGCTTTGGGTTATGACCGAAAGGACAAGATCACGGGTACAAGCGGCCCAAATGAGTTCCCTCCGCCGGGTGGCGGGTCTCTCCCTTAGAGATAGGGTGAGAAGCTCTGTCATCCGGGGGGAGCTCAAAGTAAAGCCGCTGCTCCTCCACATGGAGAGGAGCCAGATGAGGTGGTTCGGGCATCTGGTCAGGATGCCACCCGAACGCCTCCCTCGGGAGGTGTTTCGGGCACGTCCGACCGGTAGGCGGCCACGAGGAAGACCCAGGACACGTTGGGAAGACTATGTCTCCCGGCTGGCCTGGGAACGCCTCGGGGTCCCCCGGGAGGAGCTGGACGAAGTGGCTGGGGAGAGAGAAGTCTGGGCTTCCCTGCTTAGGCTGCTGCCCCCGCGACCCGACCTCGGATAAGCGGAAGAAGATGGATGGATGGATGGATGGATGTCTACTTTATGTTTAACATGTCTACTTTATGTTTAACATGTCTACTTTATGTTTAACATGTCTACTTTCTGGAACATTCTCCAGCTGTGTGTGTGCAGACATGTCGCTGCTTGAGCAGAGAGACAGAATCCAACAAGAAATTGAAGACTTGGAAAGAAATTTGGGCGCCAACAACTCTGAACTAGATCTACTTAGCACTGACTCAGGTTTATTATTCACATTCTGACTTTTACATCTTCTTTCTTTTATTCTTCATCTACATTACATTCTGACTTGTACAAACCCCCGTTTCCATATGAGTTGGGAAATGGTGTTAGATGTAAATATAAACGGAATACAATGATTTGCAAATCATTTTCAAGCCATATTCAGTTGAATATGCTACAAAGACAACATATTTGATGTTCAAACTCATAAACTTTATTTTTTTTTTGCAAATAATAATTAACTTAGAATGTCATGGCTGCAACACGTGCCAAAGTAGTTGGGAAAGGGCATGTTCACCACTGTGTTACATGGCCTTTCCTTTTAACAACACTCAGTAAAGGTTTGGGAACTGAGGAGACACATTTTTGAAGCTTCTCAGGTGGAATTCTTTCCCATTCTTGCTTGATGTACAGCTTAAGTTGTTCAACAGTCCGGGGGTCTCCCTTCTGCTATTTTAGGCTTCACATTTTCAATGGGAGACAGGTCTGGACTACAGGCAGGCCAGTCTAGTACCCGCACTCTTTTACTATGAAGCCACGTTGATGTAACACGTGGCTTGGCATTGTCTTGCTGAAATAAGCAGGGGCGTCCATGGTAACGTTGCTTGGATGGCAACATTTGTTGCTCCAAAACCTGTATGTACCTTTCAGCATTAATGGTGCCTTCACAGATGTGTAAGTTACCCATGTCTTGGGCACTAATACACCCCCATACCATCACACATGCTGCCTTTTACACTTTGCGCCTAGAACAATCCGGATGGTTCTTTTCCTCTTTGGTCCGGAGGACACGACGTCCACAGTTTCCAAAAACAATTTGAAATGTGGACTCGTCAGACCACAGAACACTTTTCCACTTTGTATCAGTCCATCTTAGATGAGCTCAGGCGCAGCGAAGCCGACGGCGTTTCTGGGTGTTGTTGATAAAACGGTTTTCGCCTTGCATAGGAGAGTTTTAACTTGCACTTACAGATGTAGCGACCAACTGTAGTTACTGACAGTGGGTTTCTGAAGTGTGAATGTGGTGATATCCTTTACACACTGATGTCGCTTGTTGATGCAGTACAGCCTGAGGGATGGAAGGTCACGGGCTTAGCTGCTTACGTGCAGTGATTTCTCCACATTCTCTGAACCCTTTGATGATATTACGGAGCGTAGATGGTGAAATCCCTAAATTCCTTGCAATAGCTGCTTGAGAAAGGTTTTTCTTAAACTGTTCAACAATTGGCTCACGCATTTGTTGACAAAGTGGTGACCCTCGCCCCATCCTTGTTTGTGAATGACTGAGCATTTCATTTTATACCCAATCATGGCACCCACATGTTCCCAATTAGCCTGTTCACCTGTGGGATGTTCCAAATAAGTGTTTGATGAGCATTCCTCAACTTTATCAGTATTTATTGCCACCTTTCCCAACTTCTTTGTCACGTGTTGCTGCCATCAAATTCTAAAGTTAATGATTATTTGCAACAACAACAAAAAAGTTTATGAGTTTGAACATCAAATATGTTGTCTTTGTAGCATATTCAACTGAATATGGCTTGAAAATGATTTGCAAATCATTGTATTCCGTTTATATTTACATCTAACACAATTTCCCAACTCATATGGAAACGCGGTTTGTACATAGGGCTGGGCGATATGGCCTTTTATTAATATGTGGATATGTTTAGTCCATGTGACGATACACCATATACAGGTAAAAGCCAGTAAATTAGAATATTTTGAAAAACTTGATTTATTTCAGTAATTGCATTCAAAAGGTGTAACTTGTACATTATATTTATTCATTGCACACAGACTGATGCATTCAAATGTTTATTTCATTTAATTTTGATGATTTGAAGTGGCAACAAATGAAAATCCCAAATTCCGTGTGTCACAAAATTAGAATATTACTTAAGGCTAATACAAAAAAGGGATTTTTAGAAATGTTGGCCAACTGAAAAGTATGAAAATGAAAAATATGAGCATGTACAATACTCAATACTTGGTTGGAGCTCCTTTTGCCTCAATTACTGCGTTAATGCGGCGTGGCATGGAGTCGATGAGTTTCTGGCACTGCTCAGGTGTTATGAGAGCCCAGGTTGCTCTGATAGTGGCCTTCAACTCTTCTGCGTTTTTGGGTCTGGCATTCTGCATCTTCCTTTTCACAATACTCCACAGATTTTCTATGGGGCTAAGGTCAGGGGAGTTGGCGGGCCAATTTAGAACAGAAATACCATGGTCCGTAAACCAGGCACGGGTAGATTTTGCGCTGTGTGCAGGCGCCAAGTCCTGTTGGAACTTGAAATCTCCATCTCCATAGAGCAGGTCAGCAGCAGGAAGCATGAAGTGCTCTAAAACTTGCTGGTAGACGGCTGCGTTGACCCTGGATCTCAGGAAACAGAGTGGACCGACACCAGCAGATGACATGGCACCCCAAACCATCACCCAACCATGCAAATTTTGCATTTCCTTTGGAAATCGAGGTCCCAGAGTCTGGAGGAAGACAGGAGAGGCACAGGATCCACGTTGCCTGAAGTCTAGTGTAAAGTTTCCACCATCAGTGATGGTTTGGGGTGCCATGTCATCTGCTGGTGTCGGTCCACTCTGTTTCCTGAGATCCAGGGTCAACGCAGCCGTCTACCAGCAAGTTTTAGAGCACTTCATGCTTCCTGCTGCTGACCTGCTCTATGGAGATGGAGATTTCAAGTTCCAACAGGACTTGGCGCCTGCACACAGCGCAAAATCTACCCGTGCCTGGTTTACGGACCATGGTATTTCTGTTCTAAATTGGCCCGCCAACTCCCCTGACCTTAGCCCCATAGAAAATCTGTGGGGTATTGTGAAAAGGAAGATGCAGAATGCCAGACCCAAAAACGCAGAAGAGTTGAAGGCCACTATCAGAGCAACCTGGGCTCTCATAACACCTGAGCAGTGCCAGAAACTCATCGACTCCATGCCACGCCGCATTAACGCAGTAATTGAGGCAAAAGGAGCTCCAACCAAGTATTGAGTATTGTACATGCTCATATTTTTCATTTTCATACTTTTCAGTTGGCCAACATTTCTAAAAATCCCTTTTTTGTATTAGCCTTAAGTAATAGTCTAATTTTGTGACACACGGAATTTTGGATTTTCATTTGTTGCCACTTCAAATCATCAAAATTAAATGAAATAAACATTTGAATGCATCAGTCTGTGTGCAATGAATAAATATAATGTACAAGTTACACCTTTTGAATGCAATTACTGAAATAAATCAAGTTTTTCAAAATATTCTAATTTACTGGCTTTTACCTGTATATGTTGTTATGAAGTGTGAGGTATCAATAACAACATCTTGTACAAATGTTTCTTTGCCTAGATGAAGAGTCCAATGTGGACACAGACGAGGAGGTGGGCCAGGTAATTGTCATCATTATTGGTATGAGGATGTGTCGCCATGGTAACCGGGGGGTATCCTCATGTCCTTCATTTGGAGACATGTTGACTGGACACGCAATTATAGTCCACGTGGAGGTCCACTTGTCCAGCCTCTCTGTGTGTGTGTGTGTGTGTGTGTGTGTGTGTGTGTGTGTGTGTGTGTGTGTGTGTGTGTGTGTGTGTGTGTGTGTGTGTGTGTGTGTGTCAAGAAGGAAAAGTAGTTTCCATACGAGAAGGTGTGAACAAGTGATGACATAATCATGGTCCCAATAACATTGCATCTCATAGAGAGCCAAATACTAGAGTCCGTGAACATTGCTCCAAAGTCAGGATTTTTTTGTTGGTTTAATGTGCATACAAAAGTAAACATTGACAGGTTAAAGGCAGCAATATATGATAAAACAAGATGGCAGCTAAAGAAGGACTTCCCTATTCATCCCCGTAAAAAGGCGCCAGGTGAACGGGTGATTTTACGACTTCCGGTGCTGACGTAAGACAAGCCATATTTGAGCATAAGATGAACAAATACACTACACTACCAAGACTATAGTGGTCATTAACAGTTAGCTTCTACAGCTGGGTTGCCCAAAGTGCGGCACAGGGGCCATCTGTGGTCCCTGACTCCTTTGTCATCGGCCTTAAGCACGTTACAAAAAAAACAAAAAATAGAGATCTTATTTGCACCCCTAGTGGTGACATCTATCAACATGAGGGTGGGCCCAAAAAGGAAGGATTTTTCAAATTGACTGTGTGTCGCTTTTAAAAGTGCTCCCCCTCTGGTCAACATATGAAATAACAAGTGTGTGTAAAAATTTGAAGTGCTCCCCCTCTGGTCAACATATGAAATAACAAGTGTGTGTAAAAATTTGAAGTGCTCCCCCTCTGGTCAACATATGAAATAACAAGTGTGTGTAAGAAATTGAAATGCGCCCCCTTTGTTCAACATATGAAATAACAAGTGTGTGTAAACATTTGAAGTGCTCCCCCTCTGGTCAACATATGAAATAACAAGTGTGTGTAAGAAATTTAACTGCGACCCCTTTGGCCAAAATTAATTTAAAAAATGAAATAAATATGTATATAGAGACATACTGTAATAACTTGAAGTAATTAATGAAAATTAAAAACCAATTACAAACAAAAAATTCAAAAAATAATAAATTAACTAAAAGCGGTCTTTTTCTCACAATGTGTCAACTTTTTTCTTATAAAATTGGGAACAATTTCTCATATTCTTTCTGTTTCTGTAATATCGCAATTTTTCTCGTAAAATAATTACTTTTTATTGTAAAATGGTGACATTTGTCATAAAATTCTGACTTTTATCACAATATTGCCAATTTTTTTGTTCTTGTGAAATACTGAAATTTTCTGAGTAAAATTATGACTTTTGTCATAATTTATGCCGAGTAAAATTCAGATTATTATTATAATATTGCCAACAGACCGGGGAAGGGGGTGGGTGGGTGATCTTATTTGCACCCCTAGTGGTGACATCTATCAACATGAGGGTGGTCCCAAAAAGGAGGGATTTTTCACATTGACTGTGTGTCGCTTTTAAAAGTGCTCCCCCTCTGGTCAACATATGAAATAACAAGTGTGTGTAAGAAATTTAAATGGGACACCTTTGGCTAATTTAAAAAATGAAATAAATAAATGAAATAAATATGTATATAGAGACATACTGTAATAACTTGAAGTAAATAATGAAAATTAAAAACCAATTACAAACAAAAAATTCAAAAAATAATAAATTAACTAAAAGCGGTCTTTTTCTCACAAAGTGTCAACTTTTTTCTTATAAAATTGGGAACAATTTCTCATATTCTTTCTGTTTCTGTAATATTGCAATTTTTCTCGTAAAATAATTACTTTTTATTGTAAAATGGTGACATTTGTCCAAAAATTCTGACTTTTATCACAATATTGCCAATTTTTTTGTTGTTCTTGTGAAATACTGAAATTTTCTGAGTAAAATTATGACTTTTGTCATAATTTTTGCCGAGTAAAATTCCGATTATTATTATAATATTGCCAACATTTTAAAGTTTTCTTATAAAATTGTGACTTTTGTCGAGTAAATTAACGACTCTTTTCATAAAATTGCCAACATTTTAAGCTTTTCTTGTAAAATTGCGATCATATCATAATATTGCACAAATGTTCAGTTTTTCTTGTAACATTTTGACTCGCGTTGAGTAAAATGACGACCTTTATTATAATACTGCCGAAGTTTTTCTTCTTTTTCTTGTAAAATTTCAACTAATTTTTCACAACAAGTTTTTTTTATATTTGCATAGTATGTATATATTATTAATGTTGTAAATATAAATCTTTATATATCTAGAAAGGCTGGTCCTAAAGAGGTAGGCATTTTTCGCAGGTCTCAAGAAGGTAACAAATACAAGAGAGTGTGTGTGTGCCTTCTTGAGACATGAAGAAGGAAAAGTATCTTCCATATGAGGAGGTGTGAACAAGTGATGACATAAATCAATAACATTGCATCTAATAGACAATGTCTCATTTGTGGTGACATCTATCAACATGAGGGTGGTCCCAAAAAGGAGGGATTGTTCACATAGACTGTGTGTCGCTTTTAAAAGTGCTCCCCATCTGGTCAACATATGAAATAACAAGTGTGTGTAAAAATTTGAAGTGCTCCCCCTCTGGTCAACATATGAAATAACAAGTGTGTGGAAGAAATTGAAATGCGCCCCCTTTGGCCAAAATTAATTAAAAAAAAATGTACTTAGGGACATACTGTAATAACTTCAAGTAAATAGAGGAGATTAAGAAATAATTACAAAAAAAAAAAATCTAAATCAACTAAAAGCAGTCTTTTTCTCACAGTGTGTCGACTTTTTTCTTATAAATTGGGAACAATTTCTAATTCTTTCTGTTTTCTGTAATATTGCAATATTTTCCTCATAAAATTAATTTTTTATGTAAAATTACTTTTTAATGCAAAATGGTGACATTTTTGTCATAAAAAAATCTGACTTTTATCACAATATTGCCAATTTTTTGGGATGTTCTTGTAAAATAGTGACATTTTTTGAGTAAAATTACAATTATTATTATTATTATATTTCCAAAAGTTAAGGTTTTCTTACAAAATCGTGACTTTTGTCGAGTAAAATGACGACTCTTTTCATAAAATTGCCAAAACGTTAAGCTTTTCTTGTAAAATTGCGACTTTTACGGAGTAAAATTCCAACTTTTATCATGATATTGCACAGATATTAAGTTTTTCTTGTAAAATTTTGACTTGCGTTGAGTACAATTATGACTTTTATTATAATACTGCCAAAATAATATAATACTGCCAAAATAGTAAGTTTTTCTTGTGAAATTCCAACTACATTTGCATAGTATGTATATATTATTAATGTTGTAAATATAAATCTTTATATATCTAGAAAGGCTGGTCCTAAAGAGGTAGGCATTTTTCACAGGTCTCAAGAAGGTAACAAATACAAGAGAGAGTGTGTGTGTGTGTGTGTGTGTGTGCCTTCTTGAGACATGAAGAAGGAAAAGTATCTTCCATATGAGGAGGTGATGACATAAATCAATAACATTGCATCTAATAGACAATGTCTCATTTGTGGTGACATCTATCAACATGAGGGGGATTTTTCACATTGACTGTGTGTCACTTTTTTAAAAGTGCTCCCCCTCTGGTCAACATATGAAATAACAAGTGTGTGTAAGAAATTGAAATGCGCCCCCTTTGGCCAAAATTAATTTTTTTTAAATGAATAAATAATGTATTTAGAGACATACTGTAATAACTTGAAGTAAATAATGAAGATTAAAAAATAATTACAAACCAAAAAAATCTAAATCAACTAAAAGTCTTTCTCACAGTGTTGACTTTTTTCTTATAAAATTGGGAACAATTTCTCATATTCTTTCTGTTACTGTAATACTGCAATATTTTCTCTTAAAATTAGTTTTTAATGTAAAATGATTACTTTTTAATGCAAAATGGTGACATTTGTCATAAAAAATTCTGACTTTTATCACAATATTGCCACTTTTTTGGGTTGTTCTTCTAAAATGGTGACATTTTTTGAGTAAAATTATGACTTTTGTCATCATTTTGCCAAGTAAAATTCCGATTATTATTATAATATTGCCAAAAGTTGATGGTTTTCTTATAAAATTGTGACTTTTGTCGACTAAAAGTACGACTCTTCGTAAAATTGTCAAAATGTTAAGCTTTTCTTGTAAAATTGTGACCTTTACTGAGTAAAATTCCAACTTTTATCATAATATTGCACAAATATTAAGTTTTTCTTGTAAAATTTTGACTTGCGTTGAGTACAATTATGACTTTTATTATAATACTGCCAAAATAGTAAGTTTTTCTTGTGAAATTCCAACTACATTTGCATAGTATGTATATATTATTAATGTTGTAAATACAAATATTTATATATATCTAGAAAGGCTGGTCCTAAAGAGGTAGGCGTTTTTCGGAGTTCTCGAGAAGGTAACAAATACAAGAATGTGTGTGTGCCGACAGGTGGCTGCAGACCTGCTGGCTGAGAGAGACAAGGTCCAGAGTGAAATTCAGAACCTGGAGAACGTCCTGGGACCGCACAGTCCCATCAGCGTGTCAGTTGGTAGGTAGCTGCTGTCCGTCTACACCAGGGGTGCCCAAACCTTCTCCACCGAGGGCCACGGGCTGACACATCAAAGGACGCGGGGGACATTTCCCTTGTTTTCGCTTTCAAAACCAGTACAAAAATTTATTTTTTTCGGTAGAAATTTCATGTGAATGCTGAAGAGCCAACTGAAAAGCTAACAGTTAGCACGCTGGCCAGATAGCAACATGAGCAAAGTAATTTTTTTCAAAGATAGCTTGGTGACAGTGCTATGCTAACAATAGCATGTTTACAGTTACCAAAATATGAGACTGAGGTGAATATTTGCTAAAAATGCTAACTGTAACATGCGTCAAGTACCAAAATATGACTATACCGTATTTTCCGCACCATAAGCCGCCCTGGGTTATAAGCCGCGCCTTCAATGAACGGCATATTTCAAAACTTTGTCCACCTATAAGCCGCCCCGTGTTATAAGCCGCATCTAACTGCGCTAAAGGAATGTCAAAAAAACAGTCAGATAGGTCAGTCAAACTTTAATAATATATTAAAAACCAGCGTGATGTGGGCGCGCATGGAGTCGTATATCAACATGGACGGAGCTGCGTGAAAAAAGCCACCCGGCCTCTTCGCGTAAACTTCCCTTAACCACTCGCTCATCTTTTCTTCATCCATCCATCCCTTCGAGTTAGCTTTTATGATGACGCCGGCTGGAAAGGTCTCTTTTGGCAAGGTCTTCCTTTTGAATATCACCATGGGTGGAAGTTTCTGGCCATTAGCATGGCAAGCTAGAACCACAGTGAAGGATGACTTCTCATTCCCTGTGGTGCGAATATTCACCGTACGTGCTCCCGTTGTATCCACAGTGCGGTTCACAGGAATATCAAAAGTCAGTGGAACCTCGTCCATGTTGATAATGTTCTCTGGCCGGATCTTTTTTTCAGCTATCTTGTTTTTACAATATGCACGGAAAGTAGCCAGCTTTTCTTGAAAGTCTTTAGGCAGTTGCTGTGAAATAGTAGTCCGTGTGCGGATGGAGAGATTGCGTCTTTTCATGAACCGGAAACCTGTCGCTTAGTAGGAGCCATTTTGTGGTCTTTACAGATGTAAACACACAAAGGAAATGAAACGTAATATCCGCGCGCTTTTTCTTCTTCTACGGGGGCGGGTGGTTGCTTACAGTAGAAGAAGAAGCGCTTCCTCTTCTATGGGGGCGGGTGCTTACCTTGGCGGTTGCTTGCCGTAGAAGAAGAAGCGCTTCCTCTTCTACGGGGAAAAAAGATGGCGGCTGTTTACCGTAGTTGCGAGACCGAAACTTTATGAAAATGAATCTTAATATTAATCCATATATAAAGCGCACCGGGTTATAAGCCGCACTGTCAGCTTTTGAGTAAATTTGTGGTTTTTAGGTGCGGCTAATAGTGCTACTACTTTTTTCCTACGCTTTGACCTTTGTGGCTTAAAACAACGTGCGGCTAATTTGTGGATTTTTCTTGGCTAACGGCCATAATGTTTTGTATTCAACAAATAGTTGTCATGCTTGTTCGTGCTATGGCGCCATCTTTTGGGCGAGTTTGCTCACTGCAGGTGCTGCGTGTTGAAAATGTCCTTCCTGTTTAAGTATATCCGGCTTTGTCTACAATTTGTCCATAGCGTTTCTGCTCCAAAGTATTCTTCATTCATCACTCCAAGCAACGTTTGTAAGTTTTACAATATAACTAAAACAATTGGTACTTACTAAACCGTCCCACGTGTGATGTCTGCAGGAGTGTTTTCTCGCGCATTTGTACGTGCTATCGTAATGTAATCAAGCTAGTGTCGTTAGTATTAGCTAATATGCTAACACGTTTCCTCGTGCCCATACTTGCCAACCTTGAGACCTCCGATTTTGGGAGGTGGGGGTGGGGCGGGGCGTGGTTGGGGGCGTGGTTAAGAGGGGAGGAGTATATTGACAGCTAGAATTCACCAAGTCAAGTATTTCATACACACATATATATATATATATATATATATATATATATAT
>NC_084567.2:1297500-1475000 GCF_033978685.3 Nerophis lumbriciformis | reverse complement strand
AAAAATTAGAAGTGAACTCCTCTGGTCAATATATGAAATAACAAGTGTGTGTAAAAATTAGAAGTGCTCCCCCTTTGGTCAACATATGAAATAAGTGTGTGTAAAAAGTAGAAGTGCTCCTCCTCTGGTCAACATATGAAATAACAAGTGTGTAAATTTTAGAAGTGCGCCCCCTCTGGTCAACATATGAAATAACAAGTGTGTGTAAAAATTTGAAGTGCACCCCCTCTGGTCAACATACGAAATAAGTGTGTGTAAAAATTAGAAGTGCTCCCCCTCTGGTCAACATATGAAATAACAATTGTGTGCAAAAATTAGAAGTGTGCCTCCTCTAGTCAACATATGAAATAACAAGTGTGTTTAAAAATTTGAAGTGGCCCCCTCTAGCCAACATATGAAATAACAAGTGTGTAAAAAAATTAGAAGTGCTCCCCTCTGGCCAACATATGAAATAACAAGTGTGTGTAAAAAGTAGAAGTGCTCCTCCTCTGGTCAACATATGAAATAACAAGTGTGTGTAAAAAATTAGAAGTGCTCCCCCTCTGGTCAACATATGAAATAACAAGTGTGTGTAAGAAATTGAAATGTGGCCCCTTTGGCCAAAATTAATAAAAAAAAATATGTATGTAGAGACATACTGTAATAATGAAGAATAAAAACAAATTACAAACAAAAAATAAAATAAATTAACTAAAATATATGTCGACTTTTTTCTTGTAAACTTGGGAACAATTTCTCATATTCTTTCCATTTGTGTAATATTGCAATGTTTTGTTGTAAAAGTAATACTTTTTTATGTCCAATGCAAACATTGGTCATAGAGAGACATGTAATTGTGTCGCTGCTAAATGAGCCACAGCATTAGCACGTTTGTTAAAAAGGTATGGTGGCTCTGTAGTGTGAGTGTGATGCTGGGCTGTGATTGGTCAGAGCCAAGAAGAAGGAGACGCTGATAGGAGATCAGTTTGAGGACCACGACTGGCAGAAGATCGCCAACGTTGACGTGAGTGTCAGTCACTTTGAGCCGCTGCCAAAGGTTGTCTATTGCTGTTGAGACGCTCTCCTCCCGCTCAGTTTGAAGGACAGAGAGAGGCGGACGACGTCCGTCTTTTCTGGCAGAACTTCCTTCATCCGGCCGTCAACAAGAGCCGCTGGAGCGCGGAGGAAGTGCAGAAGCTGAAGGAGATCAGTGGGAGACACCAGGAGAGACACTGGGACCTCATAGCCAAGGAGCTGGGGGTGAGCGTCCTGGTCGTGGTCATGGTTAGTTCTCCCCGTCTTCTGCGTGCGCTCACCGCGTCTTCTTTGGGCCGCCAGACGGGTCGCACCGCCTTCATGTGCCTTCAGACCTTCCAGAGGTTCATCTCAGACTCGCTGAAGCGCAAGAAGTGGACTGAGAGCGAAGACGAGAGGTTTCGGGAACTGGTGCACAAGATGAGGATCGGGAACTTCATCCCGTACACGCAGAGTAAGGACGCCGTCCGGTCGCCACGCGTCCCGCACGCACCTGTGACCCCGCCTCTTCCTGTTCCCTCAGTCAGTTACTTCATGGAGGGCCGAGACACGCCGCAGCTCATCTACCGCTGGAGCCAGGTTCTTGACCCCAGCCTGAAGAAAGGAACCTGGTGCCTGGAGGAAGACGAGGTAAGGTTTCAACCCTCTGCTGATGTTCCTCCTGAAACTCTCACACTCCTGCACAGATGTTGCTGAGAGCCGTGAAACGTCACGGAGAGAAGAACTGGTGGAAGATCCGCTTGGAGGTTCCTGGACGGACCGACGGGGCCTGCAGAGACCGGTGAGGGAGACCAGGACCAAGATGTTTCCTTCCAGGACGTGATGGATATACCCCAATGTGTGTGTGTGTGTGCGTGTGTGCGTGTGTGTGTGTGTGTGTGTGTGTGTGTGTGTGTGTGTGTGTCACGTGCTTGGCAGATACTTGGACTGTTTGAAGGAGGGAACCAAGAAAGGTGCTTTTGATGACGACGAGCAGGAGCTCCTGATGAAGCTGGTGGACAAACATGGAGTTGGTGAGTGCACTTCCTGGTCAACACTTCCTGTACGCTTGTGTGATGATGATGATGCTTGTGTGGTGATGGTTGTGTGATGATGGTTGTGTGACGATGCTTGTGTGACGATGGTTGTGTGATGATGCTTGTGATGATGGTTGTGTGATGATGCTTGTGATGATGCTTGTGTGATGATGGTTGTGTGATGATGGTTGTGTGATGATGGTTGTGTGATGATGGTTGTGTGATGATGGTTGTGTGATGATGGTTGTGTGATGATGATTGTGTTATGATGATTGTGTGATGATGGTTGTGTGGTGATGGTTGTGTGGTGATGGTTGTGTGATGATGGTTGTGTGATGATGGTTGTGATGATGGTTGTGTGATGATGGTTGTGTGACGATGGTTGTGTGACGATGGTTGTGTGATGATGGTTGTGTGATGATGGTTGTGATGATGGTTGTGTGATGATGGTTGTGTGACGATGGTTGTGTGACGATGCTTGTGTGATGATGGTTGTGTGACGATGGTTGTGTGACGATGGTTGTGTAATGATGGTTGTGTGATGATGGTTGTGTGATGATGGTTGTGATGATGGTTGTGTGATGATGCTTGCGTGATGATGGTTGTGTGGTGATGGTTGTGTGACGATGGTTGTGTGATGATGGTTGTGATGATGGTTGTGTGATGATGCTTGTGTGGTGATGGTTGTGTGATGATGGTTGTGTGACGATGCTTGTGTGACGATGGTTGTGTGATGATGCTTGTGATGATGGTTGTGTGATGATGCTTGTGATGATGGTGGTGTGATGATGGTTGTGTGACGATGGTTGTGTGACGATGGTTGTGTGATGATGGTTGTGTGACGATGGTTGTGTGACGATGATTGTGTGACGATGGTTGTGTGACGATGATTGTGTGACGATGATTGTGTGATGATGGTTGTGTGATGATGGTTGTGTGATGATGGTTGTGTGGTGATGGTTGTGTGACGATGGTTGTGTGATGATGGTTGTGTGATGATGGTTGTGATGATGGTTGTGTGATGATGGTTGTGTGACGATGGTTGTGTGACGATGGTTGTGTGACGATGGTTGTGTAATGATGGTTGTGTGATGATGGTTGTGTGATGATGGTTGTGTGATGATGGTTGTGTGATGATGCTTGCGTGATGATGGTTGTGTGGTGATGGTTGTGTGATGATGGTTGTGTGACGATGGTTGTGTAATGATGGTTGTGTGATGATGGTTGTGATGATGGTTGTGTGACGATGGTTGTGTGATGATGCTTGTGATGATGGTTGTGTGATGATGCTTGTGATGATGCTTGTGTGACGATGGTTGTGTGATGATGGTTGTGTGACGATGGTTGTGTGACGATGGTTGTGTAACGATGGTTGTGTGATGATGGTTGTGATGATGGTTGTGTGATGATGCTTGTGTGATGATGGTTGTGTGGTGATGGTTGTGTGATGATGGTTGTGTGACGATGGTTGTGTGACCATGGTTGTATGATGATGATTGTGTGATGATGGTTGTGATAATGGTTGTGTGACGATGATTGTGTGATGATGGTTGTGTGATGATGGTTGTGATGATGCTTGTGTGACGATGCTTGTGTGACGATGGTTGTGTGACGATGGTTGTGTGATGATGGTTGTGTGATGATGGTTGTGTGATGATGGTTGTAATGATGCTTGTGTGACGATGCTTGTGTGACGATGCTTGTGTGACGATGGTTGTGTGATGATGGTTGTGTGATGATGGTTGTGTGATGATGGTTGTGTGATGATGGTTGTGTGATGATGGTTGTGTGACGATGGTTGTGTGACGATGGTTGTGTGACGATGGTTGTGTGATGATGCTTGTGTGATGATGGTTGTGTGACCATGGTTGTGATGATGATTGTGTGATGATGGTTGTGTGACGATGGTTGTGTGATGATGATTGTGATGATGGTTGTGTGATGGTGTGTCAGGTCGCTGGGCAAAGATCGCTGCAGAGATTCCCAACAGGAACGACGCTCAGTGTCTGAGAGAGTGGAAGAAGACGATGAGACACCTGAGAGCACCTCATTTACAAGTACTCACCATCTTTGTTTTTGTCTCCTCAAAGCACTCCACGTAACTGTCAACTTGATGTTACATCTTCATCATGTAACATGACTCATCTTCATCATGTAACATGACTCATCTTCATCATGTAACACGACTCATTTCGTGTAACACGACTCATGTAAAAAGACTCATCTTAATCGTATAGCATGACTCATCTTCTTTATGTAACACAACTCATCATGTAACACAACTCATGTAGTATGACTCATTTCGTGTAACACGACTCATCTTAATCGTATAACATGACTCATCTTTATGTAACACAACTCATCATGTAACACGGCTCGTTTTAATCGTACATGACTAATCTTCTTTATGTAACACAACTCATTGTGCAACACGACTCATCTTAATCGTATAACATGACTCATCTTCTTCATGTAACACAACTCAATCATGTAACACGACTCCTCTTAATCTTATAGCATGACTCATTTTAATCGTATAACATAACTCATCTTTATTTAACACAACTCATCATGTAACACGACTCATTTTAATCGTATAACACGACTCATCTTCATGTAACACAACTCATGTACCGCAACTCATTTTAATCGTATAACACGACTCATCTTTTTGTAACGACTCATCGTGTAACACAACTCATCATGTAACACGACTCCTCTTCATCATGTAACACGACTCATCTTCATCATGTAACAATACTCCTCTTCATCATGTAACACGACTCCTCTTCATGTAACACGACTCCTCTTCATCGTGTAACACAACTCCTCTTCATCGTGTAACACGACTCCTCTTCATCCTGTAACACGACTCCTCTTCATCATGTAAAACGACTCCTCTTCATCGCGTAACACGACTCCTCTTCATCCCATAACACGACTCCTCTTTATCATTTAACACGACTCCTCTTCATAACGTAACACGACTCCTCTTCATCGCGTAACACGACTCCTCTTCATCGCGTAACACGACTCCTCTTCATCATGTAACACGACTCCTCTTCATCCTGTAACACGACTCATCTTCATCATGTAACAAGACTCCTCTTCATGTAACACGACTCCGCTTCATCATGTAACACGACTCCTCTTCATTACGTAACACGACTCCTCTTCAAATCAAATCATCATGTAACACGACTCATCTTCGCCATGTAACATGACTCCTCTTCATCATGTAACACGACTCCTCTTCATCACTTAACAAGACTCCTCTTCATCATGTAACAAGACTCCTCTTCATCATGTAACACGACTCCTCTTCATCATGTAACACGACTCCTCTTCATCACTTAACAAGACTCCTCTTCATCATGTAACACGACTCCTCTTCATCACGTAACACGACTCCTCTTCATGTAACACGACTCCGCTTCATCACGTAACACGACTCCTCTTTATCATTTAACACGACTCCTCTTCATCACTTAACAAGACTCCTCTTCATCATGTAACACGACTCCTCTTCATCACGTAACAAGACTCCTCTTCATCATTCAACAAGACTCCTCTTCATCATGTAACACGACTCCTCTTCATCATGTAACACAACTCCTCTCCATCGCCTAACACGACTCCTCTTCATCATTTAACAAGACTCCTCTTCATCATGTAACACGACTCCTCTTCATCATGTAACACAACTCCTCTCCATCGCCTAACACGACTCCTCTTCATCATTTAACAAGACTCCTCTTCACCATTTAACAAGACTCCTCTTCATCATGTAACACGACTCCTCTTCATCACGTAACACGACTCCTCTTCATCGCGTAACACGACTCCTCTTCATCACGTAACACGACTCCTCTTCATCACGTAACACGACTCCTCTTCATCGCGTAACACGACTCCTCTTCATCGCGTAACACGACTCCTCTTCATCGCGTAACACGACTCCTCTTCATCATTTAACAAGACTCCTCTTCACCATTTAACAAGACTCCTCTTCATCACGTAACACGACTCCTCTTCATCACGTAACACGACTCCTCTTCATCACGTAACACGACTCCTCTTCATCATGTAACACGACTCCTCTTCATCACGTAACAACTAATCGTTGTCATGTTGACTTCCCAGGAGAGAAAGCAGAATGTGTCAAAGCGTTCCAAAACGACGAAGGTGAACCAGAAGATCAGGAAGCGGCTGTTGAACATCAAGCTGGAGGAGACGAGCGAGGATGAGGATGAGGAGGAGGAAGAGGAAGAGGAAGAGGAGGGGGAGGTGGAGTACATGGACAGTGATGATGTTGATGCTGGCAAGGTCAAGTTGAAGGACACAGTGAAAGTCAGCGTGGAGGAGGAGAAGAAGAAGAAGAAGAAGAAGCAAGTGAACTTCTGCCTGCTTCCAATGCATGAATGGATTCCTGAAGAAAAGAATCATCTTCTTTCCGGCCTGCTGGTGGTGACGCTGCAGTCCTCGTCTGACTCCTCCCACCATCACACGCCAGTGCGCTCCACCATTGTGGGCCGGTTTGGACGCTCCGTGGTGGTGGGCCCGCCCCCCCGAGAGCTGCGGCTGGAGGAGCGACAGAGCAGCGACGTGATGCTGATGATGTCACTCGGCCAGCTGCGGAGTCGACTGTCTAAGATGGCGCTGAGGTTCAAGAAGCTTCGCCGCGTGACGGACACCAGCCTGGACTACCAGCTGCAGGCGGCGGTCTCGCCGTGGATCGGGAATGTGCTGCTCCCGGGCGAACCCGTAACCACGCTGGCCGACGCCCTCAGAGAGTGCCGCACGGAGACCATGGTGAGCTCCACCCCTGTCTTCCTGCTGCTCCTCCACGCCATGAACGTGGACACCGCGGGCTGCAGGGACGTCATCGAGCGGCGAAAGGACAATTTGGTGCCGGTGGCTCCGCCCCCTCAGCCGCCTATGGGGTCTCGCAACCCCAAGACGGTGGCGGGTAAGCTGCAGCTGCTTTGGGCTGCCAAACAACCACCTCCAGATGTGAAGCCGCCACCCACGGTTCTACTGCAACAGGCTCCGCCCACTCACCCCACGTTTCCTTCCATCCACCTGGTAGCCTCCGTGGCTCCGCCCTCCTCTTCTCCAAGCATCCCTTTTTCCATTCAGCTCTACGCCTCCCCGCCACACCCTCCTTCCCACCAGGCCTGCCCCTCCTTGGCGGCACCGCCTGTAGCTCCGCCCCCGACGGCCACAATGCAGGCTCTTGAACTGTCCGTCAATCACGACCATGCCAGCATTGTGAAGAGTCGTCAGCCCGCCCCCAAAGCAGCGTCCACACGTGTGGGCGGAGCTTCCACGCCTGTCATCCAGGACGGGAAGCGAGTCCGGAAGCTAAGTCAGAAAGCTATCCAATCACAGGTGAACCTTCCGGTCTTTTTGTCCCGCCTCTTCTGTTGACCACTGTTGACTTGTCGTGTCGTTCGCAGGCGTTGGCCAATGGGAGGAAGAGGAAGGGCGGCGCCATGCCACCCCCCACAAAGGTTCAGGTATTATCCTCCTGGACTCCAAGTGAGCAGGTCCAGCTGGGGCAAGCTCCGCCTCCAAACCTAGTTTTGATTGGGCCAAGTGGCCCTCAGCCTGTACCTATATGGCCCCGCCCCCCAGGCCTAATCTTACAACCAGTTGGTGGCTCCTCCCCGTTTATCTCCCCCAGACCGCCAAATGGATCCTTACCCTTGATCCGTCCCAGGCCGCCAGGTGGCTCCTTCCCCTTAATCCGTCCCAGACCGCCGGGTAACTCCTCCCTCTTAAACTCTCCCAGACCCCCAGGTAGCTCCTCCCCTTTAATCTCCCTCATGCCGCAAGGTGGCGCCTTCCCCTTAATATGTCCTCAACTGCCAGGTAGCTCCTCCCCCTTAAACCCTCCCAGACTGCCAGGTAACCCCTCCCCTTTAATCTCCCCCATGCCGCAAGGTGGCGCCTTCCCCTTAATATGTCCTGGACTGCCAGGTAGCTCCTCCCCCTTAAACCCTCCCAGACCGCCAGGTAGCTCCTCCCCTTTAATCTACCCCAGGCCACAAGGTGGCGCCTTCCCCTTAATATGTCCTAGCCTGCCAGGTAGCTCCTCCCCCTTAAACCCTCCCAGACTGCCAGGTAACCCCTCCCCTTTAATCTCCCCCATGCCGCAAGGTGGCGCCTTCCCCTTAATATGTTCTCAACTGCCAGGTAGCTCCTCCCCCTTAAACCCTCCCAGACCGCCAGGTAGCTCCTCCCCTTTAATCTCCCCCAGGCCACAAGGTGGTGCCTTCCCCTTAATATGTCCTAGACTTCCAGGTAGCTCCTCCCCCTTAACCTCTCCCAGACCGTCAGGTGGCTCCTCCCCCCTAACCTGTCCCCCGGCTCAAAACGTTGGCCTACCAGCCGGGACCCAGGTGCTGAACCTTGACCCCTCTCTGATCTTCCCGGAGTCCAAGGCGGAGGTTTATGATTGGCTGAGTGGACAGGGTGGCGTGGCAGTTCCTGAACTGGGCGTGGCTCTTCCTTACCTGCCACCCTTTGTCAGCAATCTGAGCACGCTCAGTGTGCTCCTGCGCGCCAAAGCCGCGCTCACCAAGACCGCCAGAAAGCTGTTGAAAAGAGCGCCGCATGCTCAAAGGCGGTCCAAATCACAGGCCACGCCCCCACAGCTGCCAGGAGCCACTGATTCCTCTGTGAACGCCGACGAGGAGGCGGAGCTAATGCTGGCGATACGTCAGCTGGTGAAGGAGCGCTTCGGCGGCAACCCCGCCTACCGGATGCTGAGGGCCCGCTTCCTGTCTTGCTTCACCCTCCCGGCCGTTCTGGCGGCCGTGCAGCCCGTCGCCACGGCAACGCCCTCCCATGTGGCCAGCGAGGACGAGGAAGAGCAGGATGAAGAGGAGGTCATGAAGGCGGTGAACAGAAGTCGGAGCGTTAAGGTGAGGCCATTTTGAAGGTGATAAAAGTGGGCGGCTCTGATTGCTTGTTGGCGTCCTCCAGGTGTCCGTCACCTCGTCTCAGGACCAGGCGGGACCTCCGGCCAATCACGTCTCAGGAGTCACCGCCACTGGGCCGGCCTAGCCCCGTCCCCCACGTCTTTGTTTTTTCAGCTTCAGCGCGTAAGCCTGAGAGTTCATTTTTCAGACGTGAACTGTGTTCCTGAATGCATCGCCACTGTTGGTTTTATTTTCTGAGTTATTTAAGGGTTTTTCTGTCTTTGCAAATAAAGTTTCTTGGAAGTTGACACAAAGTCCAAACATTCAGGAAATGCAGGCTTGTGGTGGCGTCCCCACAAACCTTCTATTTGTGGACCTCAGCTGCTTTGACAAACCCAGCAGGAGGTCTTCAGGCCTGGACCACATTCCTTCACCCAAGTGAGGACTTTCCCAGGTGTTCTGGCCTAATGAGGGGAGCAGCTGCCCGGTGGGGGCGGGGCGTCATCATCACGTGACGCTAAACGGGTCCGTTTCTTTGATTCTTGCAAAGCGCACTTCCGCCTGGGCTTTTATTTGAATGGTCTGAAGCGGAAGTGGGCGTGTTTGTTAGTAATTTGACACAATCGATCGGCGGCAGCGCGAGCGGCTCAGCTTGTTTGAACGTTGGCGAGTTTCCGGTCAGAGTAACAAATAAGACTCTTCGTCTTACTTGACTCACTTCGTCGTCGACACTCAAGTTCTTCTGGACCATGTCTCTGCTGGCCGAGCTGGCCCTGCTGGTCTTGGGTCTCTACCCGAACCTGCACCAGTGCGACCCGCTGCCCGGCCTGCGGACCAACGGGACCGACGTGGCGGCGGGCTGCGGGCCGTGCCAGGCGGACATGTGCCCGGAGACCCGCGGCTGCCGAGCCGGGCTGGTGCCGGACCCGTGCGGCTGCTGCGACGAGTGCGGCAACCTGGAGGGTCAGGCCTGCGACCCCGGGGACCGGAACGTGTACTTCGGCCTGTGCGGGACCGGACTTCGGTGCCAATTGGATCCTCATCCCGCGGGAGGAGATGAGGAGGAGGAGGAGGAGGAAGAGCAGGTGTGCGTGTGCGAGGAGCGCGAGCCTGTATGCGGAAGTGACGGAGTGACGTATGCAAATAAGTGTCACTTCCGGGAGGTCGCCTTCTCCACGCCGCAGCTCCACACCAAAGGGGCGGGGCCCTGCGAGACAGGTAGGCCACCTTTTATCAGTCAAAGTTGACTTATATAGCCCGAAATCACAAGTGTCTCAAAGGGCTGCACAAGCACATCAGTGGCGTTTCCCAGCTAGGCCTTCAGTGATGACCAGAGGTGTGGACTCGAGTCACATGACTTGGACTCGAGTCATGAATTTGATGACTTTAGAC
The DNA here is from genome assembly GCF_033978685.3 of Nerophis lumbriciformis. NCBI lineage: Eukaryota > Metazoa > Chordata > Actinopteri > Syngnathiformes > Syngnathidae > Nerophis > Nerophis lumbriciformis. The sequence goes on along the minus strand of NC_084567.2, from coordinate 1,464,652 downwards.
TCGACTTGACAAAATGTAAAAAGACTTGCAACTGGACTTCGACTTTAACATCAATGACTTGTGACTTCACTTGGACTTGAGCCTTTTGACTTGACATGACTTGACATGACTTGCTACTTTCCCCAAAACCCAAAGATGACAAAGTTATTCGGGAGCGCTCCGTATTTTTCATCGTGTACTTGTCTATCAGCGTTGCGTGTGTCAGCTGGTGTGCTCTCAGTACAACAGCCAATCAAATTACATCTACTTTGTTTTCATCACACAGCATTCATCCAATCAAATTGCAGGACAACCAACGAAGAAGACATGTCCAAACCACACGCCAGTGAACAAAAAATGATACCTCAAATAATTTCGTTTGGGTATAAAAATTACGAGGTGGTCAACACAAAACGGTTTGCAGTATGCAACACATGCGGTTCCAAAATGACTGATGGAGAGGCAACAACTTCCAACTTCGTCCGGCATTTGAAGTTGCACAAAGAAGGGTAAGTTTTGAATGTAAGATAACGTTTATTGGCTAAGTAACGTGACTTTTATTTGCTGTGTAGTTAAATCAGTGAGGCTGTAAACTCACTGCTAACGTTATAACGTTATTGCAAACACGGGAATCTGTTGCAGTTCACTACCTTATTCATACTTTTTGTTCAGTGATTTTTTTTAAGCAGAGTTACGTTAGTCAATATATCACACGTAACGTTAGACGGCGGTCAGCAGCACCGCGTATTTTAGCCACCTAAAAAAAGACAAAAATAGTCAAATAAAGGTCAGTTAAAATGTATACTATATTATGAATATGTGTACCGTTTTAGCTAGCTTTCTGACATACTGTTGGTTGTTTACCTCAGTGGTCCCCAACCACCGGGCCGCGGCCCGGTACTGGTCCGTGGATCGATTGGTATCGGGCCGCACAAGAAATAATTGTTTTTCTTTTTCTTTTTTTAATTAAATCAACATAAAAACCACAAGATACACTTACAAGTAGTGCACCAACCCAAAACAACTCTCTCCCCCCTTTTGTTCTGGGCATTGAACATGAAGACTCTTCCTTCACTGTTCCGAGTGGCCATGAGAGTCTTGGCAGTGCCTGCCTCCAGTGCTCCAGTGGAGCGAGTTTTCAGCCATGGTGGCATCATACTACGCCCCCATCGTGCACAAATGACTGACAGACTCTTGGCTAATTTGGTCTTTTGCAAATGCAATGCAGCATAGGGCCCTGACATATAAAAAGTACAACTTTTTTGTTATGTTCACGTATATGTCATGTTTTTTCAATGTTAACACTTTTGTACAAATAAGTACATTTGCACTTTATTTTTCAATGTGTTTGTTCTGTAAAGGAATGAGTTAATGTTTCAAATGACTGGTTAATAGTGCTATTATAAAGTGCAATGTCAGCACAATTTTCTTTCCTGCAATTTCAAATGCACTTGTTTTAATAAATAAATACAGCGTTTGAAAAGCATACACAATCTGTGTTAATATATTAGTCTGTGGTTAAAAGGACTCGAAACTCAAAATGCAGGACTTAGGACTTGACTTGAGACTTTCCAGTCTTGACTTTGGACTTGACTCGGGGCTTGCCTGTCTTGACTCGGGACTTGACTCGGACTTGAGGGCAAAGACTTGAGACTTACTTGTGACTTGCAAAACAATGACTTGGTCCCACCTCTGGTGATGACGTCTCCAAATAGCATCATGACGTCACCACATGAGCAGAAAGACATTTACACACGACTGGACATTGTACAAAGAGGGTTCTATTCTGGCACATTTAAGAATCAATAAACCCGCATCAGCAATTAAAAGTGATCTTGTATGTGCTACTGTCAAAACTACAATTGCAAACAACATTTTAAATGTGAAAAAATCAAGGAATCAAATATAATTTCATCAGCAGGACAAGTGAGCTAGTTTCCAGGGTTGTCCGACATCTTCTCACAAGATGTCCTTTCTCTCTAAATGTCCTTCTGGAAAATATTTGTGTTGTCTCGTCATAAAAGATGCAGACCAGGCGTGTTGGCTGACTTCTTCAAGTTTACTCCACAGCGTGCTCATCAATAACATCATACTTTATAATCATGTCTTTTATCTACATCACACTTTATAATCATGTCTTTTATCTACATGACACTTTATATTTGTCTTTTATCTACATGACACTTTATAATCATGTCTTTTATTTACATTCATTGATACATTATTGTGTGTCTTTGTGTATCATTGTTGTGTTGTCTTTGTGTATCATTATTGTGTTGTCTGTGTATCATTATTGTGTGTCTTTGTGTATCAGTATTGTGTGTCTTTGTGTATCATTATTATGTGTCTTTGTGTATCATTATTCTGTGTCTTTGTGTATCATTATTGTGTATTTGAGTATCATTATTGTGTGTATTTGTGTGTCATATGTGTATCATTGTGTGTCTTTGTGTATCATTATTGTGTCTTTGTGTATCATTATTGTGTTGTCTTTGTGTATCATTATTGTGTGTATTTGTGTATCATTATTGTGTGTCTTTGTGTATCATTGTGTTGTCATTATTGTGTTGTCTTTGTGTATCATTATCGTGTGTCTTTCTGTATCATTATACTGTGTATTTGTGTGTCATTAATGTGTGTATTTGTGTATCATTGTGTGTCTTTGTGTATCATTATTCTGTCTTTGTGTATCATTATTGTGTGTATTTGTGTGTCATTAATGTGTGTATTTGTGTATCATTGTGTGTCTTTGTGTATCATTATTGTGTTGTCTTTGTGTATCATTAGTGTGTGTATTTGTGTATCATTATTGTGTTGTCTTTGTGTATCATTATTGTGTCTTTGTGTATCATTATTGTGTGTATTTGTGTGTCATTAATGTGTGTATTTGTGTGTCATTAATGTATGTATTTGTGTATCATTGTGTGTCTTTGTGTATCATTAGTGTGTTGTCTTTGTATATCATTAGTGTGTGTATTTGTGTATCATTAGTGTGTTGTCTTTGTGTATCATTATTGTGTCTTTGTGTATCATTATTGTGTGTATTTGTGTGTCATTAATGTGTGTATTTGTGTATCATTATTCTGTGTGTTTGTATCATTATTCTGTGTATTTGTGTTATTGTGTTGTCATTATTGTGTTGTCTTTGTGTATCATTATTCTGTGTTTTTGTGTATCATTATTCTGTGTCTGTGTATCATTATTGTGTATTTGTGTATCATTATTGTGTGTCTTTGTGTATCATCATTGTGTTGTCATTATTGTGTTGTCTTTGTATATCATTAGTGTGTGTATTTGTGTATCATTAGTGTGTTGTCTTTGTGTATCATTGTGTCTTTGTGTATCATTATTGTGTGTATTTGTGTGTCATTAATGTGTGTATTTGTGTATCATTATTCTGTGTCTTTGTGTATCATTATTGTGTGTATTTGTGTTATTGTGTTGTCATTATTGTGTTGTCTTTGTGTATCATTATTGTGTGTTTTTGTGTATCATTATTCTGTGTCTTTGTGTATCATTATTGTGTATTTGTGTATCATTATTGTGTGTCTTTGTGTATCATCATTGTGTTGTCATTATTGTGTTGTCTTTGTGTATCATTATTGTGTCTTTGTGTATCATTATTGTGTCTTTGTGTATCATTATTCTGTCTTTGTGTATCATTATTGTGTGTATTTGTGTGTCATTAATGTGTGTATTTGTGTATCATTATTGTGTGTCTTTGTGTATCATTATTGTTTGTCTTTGTGTATCATTATTGTGTTGTCATTATTGTGTTGTCTTTGTGTATCATTATTGTGTTGTCTTTGTGTGTCATTATTGTGTGTATTTGTGTATCATTGTGTTGTCATTATTGTGTTGTCTTTGTGTATCATTATTGTGTCTTTGTGTATCATTATTGTGTGTATTTGTGTATCATTATTCTGTGTCTTTGTGTATCATTATTGTGTGTATTTGTGTGTCATTAATGTGTGTATTTGTCTATCATTATTGTGTGTATTTGTGTGTCTTTGTGTATCATTATTGTGTGTCTTTGTGTATCATTATTGTGTGTATTTGTGTATCATTATTGTGTGTCTTTGTGTATCATTATTGTGTTGTCTTTGTGTATCATTATTGTGTTGCCTTTGTGTATCTTTATTGTGTGTATTTGTGTATCATTATTGTGTTGTCATTATTGTGTGTATTAGTGTATGATTATTGTAGGCCAGGTGAGTGAGTAACCCCGCCCCCTGCCCCTCCCCCCACAGTTCCAGTCATCAAGGTGGGTCCTCAGAGTCAAGTCAACGGGACAGGAAGTTGTGTGCACTTCCTGTGCGAGGTCTTCGCCTTCCCAATGGCGTCCATGGAGTGGCGTAAGGACGGGCGGGATGACGTGGTCCTGCCGGGGGACGACCCCCACATCTCTGTCCAGGTGCTCTTGAGCCAGGTGTGGAGTGGGCGGAGCGTCAAGCCTTCACTTCCTGTCTGTGTTCTAGTCCAGGGGCGGTCCTCTGAGGTTCGAGCTCTCCAGTTGGCTGCAGATTGAAGGGGCGGGGCCACAAGACTCGGGAACCTATCGCTGCATCGCCCGCAACAGCCTGGGCTCCGCCTCCGCGTCCGCCGTGCTGGGCGTGCTGCGTGCAGGTGAGACGCCGTCAGGTGTGCGGCCGCCGGTCACGTGACCTCCTGTGATGGCTGCCGTGTCGTCCATCAGAGGAGCTGGCGTCCTACCTGGCCAATCACGTGTCCGTCATCCACGCCGCCGACTACGACTTCTACTGAGCTCACTTCCTGCCAAGGTTGAACTTTGACCCCCGCAGCCAAAGGTCACCTCTTTGAAAAGTCAATAAACAGACCTGATTGGTCGTCTTTCAGGAGGCGGGGCTTGTGTCGTTGTAGTGCTTGTGGGGGTGACGTCACTGATTGGTCGTCTTTCAGGAGGCGGGGCTTGTGTTGTTGTTGTGCTTGTGGGGATGACGTCACTGATTGGTCGTCTTTCAGGAGGCGGGGCTTGTGTTGTTGTAGTGCTTGTGGCTCACGCAGGAAGTGGGGATGACGTCACGCAGGAAGTGAGAGCAGTGAAGATATAAGAAGAGGAAGTTGGGCGCCAGCACGAAGATGAGAATGGAAGAAGACGTGAAGAAAGAAGGACGTCTTTACCTGCAACAACAACACACCTTTGGGAAGGTACACTCATCTATACTCTTATATCTATACTCATCTATACTCTTATATCTATACTCTCTATACTCTATATTCTTCTAATTGTAATCTACATTCTTATATACTGTGGTGTTTATATATCTATATTCATATATTTATTATTTGTACTGGTCATTATACTCTATAATCACTTATCTATATGTACAATTCATGTACTTATACTTTATAATCACGTCTTTTATCTACATTCATTGATGCATTATTGTGTGTCATTATTGTGTCATTATTGTGTCTTTGTGTATCATTATTGTGTCTTTGTGTATCATTATTGTGTCTTTGTGTATCATTATTGTGTTGTCGTTGTGTATCATTGTTTTTCTTTGTGTATCATTGTTTATCTTGTGTATCATTTTTGTGTGTCATTGTCTTTGTGTATCATATTGTGTGTCTTTGTGTATCATTGTATGTCATTATTGTGTGTCATTATTGTGTATCATTATTGTGTGTCATTGTGTATCATTATTGTGTGTCATTATTGTGTTGTCGTTGTGTATCATTGTTTTTCTTTGTGTATCATTGTTTATCTTTATTGTGTATCATTTTTGTGTGTCATTGTCTTTGTTTGTGTATCATATTGTGTGTCTTTGTGTATCATTGTGTCTTTGTGTGTCATTATTGTGTGTCATTGTGTATCATTACTGTGTGTCATTATTGTGTTGTCGTTGTGTATCATTGTTTTTCTTTGTGTATCATTGTTTATCTTTATTGTGTATCATTTTTGTGTGTCATTGTCTTTGTTTGTGTATCATATTGTGTGTCTTTGTGTATCATTGTATGTCTTTGTGTCATTATTGTGTATCATTGTGTGTCATTGTGTGTCATTATTGTGTTGTCGTGTATCATTGTTTTTCTTTGTGTATCATTGTTTATCTTTATTGTGTATCATTTTTGTGTCATTGTCTTTGCTTGTGTATCATATTGTGTGTCTTTGTGTATCATTGTATGTCTTTGTGTATCATTGTGTATCATTATTGTGTGTCATATTGTGTATCAATATTGTGTGTCATTGTGTATCATTGTGTGTCATTATTGTGTTGTCGTTGTGTATCATTGTTGTTCTTTGTGTATCATTGTTTATCTTTATTGTGTATCATTTTTGTGTGTCATTGTCTTTGCTTGTGTATCATATTATGTGTCTTTGTGTATCATTGTATGTCTTTGTGTCATTATTGTGTATCATTATTGTGTGTCATTGTGTGTCATTATTGTGTTGTCGTTGTGTATCATTGTTGTTCTTTGTGTATCATTGTTTATCTTTATTGTGTGTCATTGTCTTTGTTTGTGTATCATATTGTGTGTCTTTGTGTATCATTGTATGTCTTTGTGTATCATTGTGTGTCATAATTGTGTGTCATTGTGTATCATTGTGTGTCATTATTGTGTTGTCGTTGTGTATCATTGTTTTTCTTTGTGTATCATTGTTTATCTTTATTGTGTATCATTTTTGTGTGTCATTGTCTTTGTTTGTGTATCATATTGTGTGTCTTTGTGTATCATTGTATGTCTTTGTGTATCATTGTGTATCATTATTGTGTGTCATTGTGTGTCATTATTGTGTTGTCGTGTATCATTGTTTTTCTTTGTGTATCATTTTTGTGTGGCATTGTCTGTTTGTGTATCATATTGTGTGTCTTTGTGTATCATTGTATGTCTTTGTGTATCATTGTGTATCATTATTGTGTCATTGTGTATCATTATTGTGTGTCATTATTGTGTATCATTATTGTGCGTCATTATTGTGTATCATTATTGTGTGTCATTATTGTGCATTATTATTGTGCGTCATTATCGTGTATAATTATATTGTGTATGATTATATTGTATCATTATTGTGTGTGCCTGAAGAAGAAGTGGAAGAGTGTGTGGTGTGTGTTGTTTGGAGAAGGTTGTCGGTCTGTTCCCAGACTGGAAGTGTGCGAGTGTAAAGATGGTGCTGAGCGAGGAGGACGCAGACATCAGGACCACAAGAAGGTGTCTTCTCTTTGTGAGTCGTCGTCATAGCGACAGGCGGCCGTGACATGGTGACTCCCTGCAGGTCATCAGACTGTCCGACTGCATCCGAGTGGTGGAGGCGGAGGCGGAGGCGGAGGCGGAGGCGGAGGCAGGTCCCAGAGACACCGGCTGCTTCCTGCTGGAGACAACGCACAAGAACTTCCTGTTTGCTGCTCACGCGCCGCAGCAGTGGACCACACTACTGTGCCAGGCCGCATTTCCTGTACGCAGCTTATTATTACTTTCTTATACATTCTTGTCATGACAACATGTGTGTGTGTGTGTGTGTGTGTGTGTGTGTGCGTGTGCGTGCAGGTCAGCTGGGCGGAGCCTATCAGCAGGAGGCGTGGCAGCAAAGTAGAAGAAGAAGGCATGGAGGACAACATTTTGTACAGCAGCAGCACACAAACATGTGTGTGACACACTGAGCATGACAGGAAATGAGACAGGAAGTGAGGCTTATGAGCGTGTGTGTGTGTGTGTGTGTGTGTGTGTGTGTGTGTGTGTGTGTGTGTGTGTGTGTGTGTGTGTGTGTGTGTGTGTGTGTGTGTGTGTGTGTGTAGTGAGGGACTTCCGTGTGTGTGTGAGGAGGACAGAGTCAGCAGAGCGTTGTGGCCTGAAGGGAGAAGGTGTCCTGCGAGCCAGCTCAGAAGCACTCCACCTGCTGGACACTGGAGGACTTGTCACCCTCAGCTGGCCCTACAGATTCCTGCGCCGCTTCGGGCGGGACAAGGTGGCACACACACTGACACCACAAGGTGGCACACACACTGACACACACTTACAGTACAAAGTGGCACACACACTGACACCACAAGGTGGCACACACACTGACACACACTTACACCACAAGGTGGCACACACACTTACAGTACAAGGTGGCACACACACTTACACCACAAGGTGGCACACACACTTACACCACAAGGTGGCACACACACTTACACCACAAGGTGGCACACACACTGACACCACAAGGTGGCACACACACTGACACCACAAGGTGGCACACACACTGACACCACAAGGTGGCACACACACTTACACCACAAGGTGGCACACACACTGACACCACAAGGTGGCACACACACTTACACCACAAGGTGGCACACACACTGACACCACAAGGTGGCACACACACTTACACCACAAGGTGGCACACACACACTGACACCACAAGGTGGCACACACACTGACACACACTTACAGTACAAGGTGGCACACACACTGACAGCAGTTTCTTACGTGGGCGTGGCTTCTCCTCAGAGCACCTTCACCTTTGAGGCGGGTCGCAGGTGTGAGTCGGGGGAGGGGAGTTTTGACTTCGACACCAAGGAGGGTCACTTCCTGTTCCAGGCGGTGGAGGCCGCCATCAGCCTGCAGCGTGTCCGTCACACGTCCAGAGGAGGGCTCGTCAACCTGGAACTTTCTGCTGCCCCCGTCCTGCCCCCTTTACCCAAAGCCCCGCCTCCTTCCTACCGTGATGACCCACAATCCTCTTCTGCTCAGGTCAGTTCAGCTCGCACATCACATGACCTAAACACCTCACCTGTCCTAGCCCTGACATCATCATGCAGATCTGTCTGGACATCATCACACTGTGATGACATCACACTATGATGATGTCACACTTTGATGACATCACACTGTGATGACATCACACTATGATGACATCACACTTTGATGTCATCACACTTTGATGTCATCACACTTTGATGACATCACACTGTGATGACATCACACTATGACGTCATCACACTATGACGTCATCATACTTTGATGACATCACACTGTGATAACACATAATGACATCACATCATGATGTCATCACACTTTGATGACATCACACTGTGATGACATCACACTATGATGACATCACACTTTGATGTCATCACACTTTGATGACATCACACTGTGATGACATCACACTATGACGTCATCACACTATGACGCCATCATACTTTGATGACATCACACTATGATAACACATAATGACATCACATCATGATGTCATCACACTTTGATGTCATCACACTGTGATGACATCACACTGTGATGACATCACACTATGACGTCATCACACTATAATGACATCACACTTTGATGACATCACACTATGATAACACATAATGACATCACATCGTGATGACATCACACTTTGATGATATCACACTGTGATGACATCACACTATGATGACATCACACTTTGATGACATCACTCTGTGATGACATCACACTATGACATCATCTCACTATGATGACAACACATTATAATTACATCATACTATGATGACATCACACTATGACGACATCACACTTTGATGACATCACACTATGATCACACCGTGATGACATCACACTTTGATGACATCACACTTTGATGACAACACACTATAATTACATCACACTATAATGACATCACACTGTGATGACATCACACTTTGATGACATCACAGTGTGATGACATCACAGTATGACGTCATCACACTATGACGACATCACACTTTGATGACATCACACTATGATCACACATAATGACATCACACCGTGATGACATCTCACTTTGATGACATCACACTTTGATGACAACACACTATAATTACATCACACTGTGATGACATCGCACTTTGATGACATCACTCTGTGATGACATCACACTATGATGACAGCACATTATAATTACATCATACTATAATGACATCACATTTTGATGTCAGCAAACTATGATGACATCACAATATGATGACATTACATTATAATGACATCACACTATGACGACATCACACTATGATGACATCACATTATAATGACATCACGCTATGATGACATCACAATATGATGACATTACATTATAATGACATCACACTATGACGACATCACACTATGATGACATCACATTATAATGACATCACGCTATGATGACATCACACTATGATGACATCACACTATGCAGACTGAGGTTTGATGGACTGTTGTGTGGCCTCTCAGGTGGATGTGGATCTGCTTGGAGTTGACAAGTTGACCTTAGTCCCTAAGAAAAGGGTCCACGTGATCTGCGGCTCCCCGCGGAACCCTAACCTCTGCGCCCCCGAGCCGTGGTCCCTGGATCAGACTTACTCGCAGGTCACGTGGGACACAAGCACGCCGCCCCTCCCCAAAGACTACTCTCTCCCGTTCCACGCCGTCTCCAAGAAGGACACTCTGCGCGCCGAGCGTCTCCTTGACAGCGAGGTCCTGACCACGGCCTACGAGAACCAGGACCACATTTACGACGAGCTGCAAAGCTGCGTGGGCCCGCCCTCCGAGTACGATGACCCCGAGGAGCTGAGGGGAGACGCCTGGAGGACCATGGCTACCGCCGTGGACCATGACAGACCAAGCCAGAGGTCACTTCCTGTCGCCCGGCAGGAAGCAGAAGGAGAAGATGTGATTAGCAGAATAACAAAGTAGGGGGTGGAGCCAAATAAAACACTTTCTTTATAAACCAAAGACTTTATTTCATTTTCTTTCACATGAACTGCTCGCTTCACACGTCGGGCAGGCTGCTGTACGAGCTCGTCCAGTAGGTGACGTAGTCCTGTCTTAGGTCGTAGCTGCCAACACAGTTAGCATGTTAGCCTCCAACAACAGGAAGTGGACACAAAGACCTCACCTGATGGAGGACTTGCTGGTCTGGTGGTTGATGGCCAGGAAGGGCCGGTGAGTCCTGGTGAAGGCGGGCCACTGGGCCGGGACCTTGCTGCCTCCTTGGTTGGGGTTTCTGGTGTGAGGACAAGGAAGACCAGGTCAGCTGGACTCTCCCAGGACCGAGGTTAGCTGGGAGCGTACCCCGTCTTGGCGAAGTTGGTCCAGTACGCCATCATGTAGCCTGCCAGGTCTCTGTGTCTGGGGAAGTAGACCAGCGGGGTGGAGAACGGTTTCCCGAACAAGTACTGCAGCTCCTCGCTATGCTCCGCCCCCACCCAGCGAGGGAACCCCGGGATACGGGTCTTCATGTTGAAGAAGTAGGAGAAGGTGCGGGCGCCACTGGAGGGACGAGAGCACGCTAACGTCAACCTGTTGGCGTCGCTAAGCTAGCTGATAATTGCACCTGCTGTGGTTGGCGTGGAGCTGGAGGGCGATCTGAGTGGGCACCAGGAACAGGAAGTCCGTCTCGATGTCCGCCACCGTCTTCTTCACCGTCTCCGGCACTGGCACAGAGCCCCAGTGGGCGGAGTAGACGCTCAAGGCAGAGTCCACGGCCGCGTTGCCTTTCTCCTTCGTCAAGCCGGCCAGAAGACCCCTGACGTCCTCTCTGGTAGGACGGGAAAGGGTGGACGTCAGGTGTGCCCTGGTCTGATATCGGGTGTCGGGCCGATATCGCAATTTAATAATAATAATAATAATAATAATAATAACTGGGATTTATATAGCGCTTTTCTAAGTACCCAAAGTCGCTTTACATGTAGAACCCATCAATCATTCACACCTGGTGGTGGTAAGCTACTTTCATAGCCACAGCTGCCCTGGGGTAGACTGACGGAAGCGTGGCTGCAATTTGCGCCAACGGCCCCTCCGACCACCACCTATCATTCATCATTCAATTTACCGGTGTGAGTGGCACCGGGGGAAAAGGGTGAAGTGTCCCGCCCAAGGACACAACGGCAGCGATTTTTGGATGGTAAGAGGCGGGGAGCGAACCTGCAACCCTCAGGTTTCTGGCACGGTTGCTCTACCCACTACGCCATGCCGCCCCTTGGATGTGGATCGATTTTTTTCGTGCACCCCAAGTATCGGCACACTCCTGTAGCTAATGACGCTCACACGGTGGTGTTGGCGTTCCTCTTGTTGATGGAGGGAACGTCGACGCCGGCGAAGAGGTGTCCGTCCATGGAGTTGACGCCGGCCATGTAGTCGAAGTGGGCGGCGTTGTGAAAGAGCCGACTGGGATGGTCGGGAAGGAAGTCGCCGTCGACCACCGGGGCGAGCTCCAGGAGGTCCATGACCACGCCTAGGAGAACACGGCGAGATGATCACAGACGTGATGACAGGATCGGTCGTCCTCACCTTTGCCCAGCATTTGCAGGATGTCGATCTTTCCCGCCATGGTCAGTCCGACCGGGTCGGTCATCTTCAGACACGTCAGCATCAAGTCCTCGTCGCTGCGGTAACAGCCCACCTTGCGGGCGATCTACGCCAGGCGTGCTCGTGGTCAACAAACAGGAAGTGCGATAGTGCAGGTTTTTCTCCAGTACCTTCCTGGTGAGCGCCATCGGGTTCCTCTGCAGTGCCCACGGACTCAACGCCACGGCGCTCTGACTGATGGCCCGGCGGAACAGTCCTTTACTGTAGGGCGACAGGGTCTGACCACACCTGTGAGCATCTGCTAGCACCTGGCGGACACAAGCGGCGTCCTCACCTGATAGCTGACGCTGGCGCTGCCGGCCGATTGGCCGAAGATGGTGATGTTGTCCGGGTTCCCTCCGAAGGCCGCTATGTTCCTGCGCACCCAGGAGATGGCGGCGTGCTGGTCCCACAGCCCGTAGTTACCTGCGAGCACAGACCACCTCAGCCACCGGAGCCCGGCTAGGACGCGTCAAAGCGGCGCACCTGGCAGTCGCGCGTCTCCGCTGCTGAGGAAGCCCAGCGTTCCCACTCGGTAGTTGGCCGTCACCACGATGACGTTGCCTCGGTCCGCCATTTCTTTGCCGTCGTAGAGCGAGTCGCCCAGGATGGCGACGTCGTTGGACGCCCCCAACAGGAAGGCGCCGCCAAACAGATAGACCATGACGGGCAGGTTGGAGGACACTGACACACACACACTCAGAGTGGTCACACTTCCTGTTGAAAATACCAACTTCCTGTCTGTCTGTGTGTCGCGTACATCGAAGTCCCTGAGGAACGAAGATGTTCAAGTAGAGACAATCCTGGCTGCCTCGGCTTTCGGTCTGCAACAAGGTCACCTGCAAGCAGCGCTCCGCATATTTGTTGGCCTTCATTACCCCTGCAACACAAGTGCATGCTAACACATGCTAACTGTAGCGTAGCAACATGCTAACAACACGCCAACAGATTGGGAGGGCAAAGCCAGCGTTCTAAAGTCTCTGCAGTGGTTGCCCAGTTCTCATGCCTTTGTCCACCTGTGTGTGTTTCTTCTAGCAGAACCAGGCTCGGTTCTAAGGAGGGAAAATATTCCTCTTACACTAACATGCTAACATGCTAACATCATTTTAACATGCTAACAACGTGCTAACAACAAATAACGTGTTATGAACATGCTAATAACATGTTAAAAACATGTCCACATCATGTTAGCAACATGCTAACAACGTGCTAACAAAACGTTTACATGCTAACAATGTGCTAATGACTTGATGACAGTTAACAACATGCTAATGGGCCAATAACATGTTACAACATGCAAAAAAGGCACTAACAAAATATTAACATTTTAACAACATGCCAACATCATGCTAACAACATGCTAAAATGTTAACACGCTAATGTGCTGATAACATGTTTATAACATGCTAACAATGTGCTAACAAAATATCAACATGTTAAAAACACACTAACCTCATTTTAACAACATGCTAACAAAATGTTAACATGCTCCAATGTGCTAATAACTTGCTAACATGTTAACAACATGCTAATGTGCTAATAACATGTTTATAACATGCAAAAAGGCCCTAACAAAATATTAACATTTTAACAACATGACATCATGTTAACAACGTGCTAACAAAATGTTTACGCGCTAATGTGCTGATAACATGTTTATAACATGCTAACAATGTGCTAACAAAATATTAACATGCTAAAAACATGGTAACATCGTTTTAACAACATGCAAATAAAATATTAACATGTTAACATTGTGCTAACAAATAACGTGTTATGAACATGTTAACATATGAACATGCTAATAACATGTTAAAAACATGTCAACATCAGGTTAGCAACATGTTAACATGTAATAACATGTTTACGACATGCAAAAAAGGCACTAACAAAATATTAACATTTTAACAACATGCCAACATGTTAACAACATGCTAACAACGTGCTAACAAAATGTTTACGCGCTAGTGTGCTGATAACATGTTTATGACATGCTAACAATGTGCTAACAAAATATTAACATGTTAAAAACATGCTAACATCATTTTAACAACATGCTAACAAAACGTTAACATGCTAACAATGTGCTAATAACTTGTTAACATGTTAACAACATGCTAATGTGCTAATAACATGTTTATAACACGCAAAAAGGCCCTAACAAAATATTAACATTTTAACAACATGCCAACATCATGTTAACAACATGCTAACAATGTGCTAACAAAATGTTTACGCGCTAATGTGCTGATAACATGTTCATAACATGCTAACAATGTGCTAACAAAATATTAACATGTTAAAAACATGCTAACATCATTTTAAAAACATGCTAACAATGTGCTAATAACTTGTTAACAACATGCTAATGTGCTAATAACATGTTTATAACACGCAAAAAGGCCCTAACAAAATATTAACATTTTAACAACATGACAACATCATGTTAACAACATGCTAACAACGTGCTAAAATGTTAACACGCTAATGTGCTGATAACATGTTTATAACATGCTAACAATGTGCTAACAAAATATTAACATGTTAAAAACATAGTAACATCGTTTTAACAACATGCTAATAAAATATTAACATGTTAACAATGTGCTAACAAATAACGTGTTATGAACATGTTAACATATGAACATGCTAATAACGTGTTAAAAACATGTCAACATCAGGTTAGCAACATGCTAACAATGTGCTAAAAACTTGTTAACATGTCGACAACTAGCTAATGTGCTAATAACATGTTTACAACATGCAAAAAAGGCGCTAACAAAATATTACATCATTTTGACAACATGCTAACAAAATGTTAACACGCTAATGTGCTGATAACATGTTCATAACATGCTAACAACGTGCTAACAAAATATTAACATATTAAAAGCATGCGAACATTTTAACAACATGTTAACAAAACGTTAACATGCTAACAATGTGCTAATAACTTAACATGTTAACAACATGCTAATGTGCAAATTACGTGTTTATAACATACAAAATGGCGCTAACAAAATATTAACACTTTAGAAACATGCCAACATCATGTTAACGACATGCTAACAAAATGTTAACACGCTAATGTGCTGATAACATGTTTATAACATGCTAGCAAAATATTAACATGTTAAAAACATGCTAACATCATATTAAAACATGCTAACATGTTAACAACATGCTAACATCATGTTAAAACATGCTAACATCTTGTTAACAACATGCTAACATCATGTTAAAAACATGCTAACATCATGTTAAAACATGCTAACATCTTGTTAACAACATGCTAACATCATGTTAACAACATGCTAACATCATGTTAACTCATACTTGCCAACCTTGAGACCTCCGATTTCGGGAGGTGGGGGCGTGGTCGGGGTGGGGCGGGGCGTGGTTGGGGGCGTGGTTAAGAGGGGAGGGGTATATTGACAGCTAGAATTCACCAAGTCAAGTATTTCATACATACATATATATATATATATATATATATATATATATATATATATATATATATATATATATATATATATATATATATATATATATATATATATATATATTTATATATATATATATATATCTACATCCTAAAAATATGCAAACAAAACTGTGTTTGGATAATTGATACTTCAAACTTGCATAAATAAATATTAAGGAATATAACATAACTTGGCTTCTGAGAGTTTCAAAATGTAATGAATAAAATGCTAAAGTTGTTGATAAACAAGCAATTATTTTAATAATTAAATATGGTCATTTTAAATGAATTATTATGATAATTTAAAATCAATTATTTCAAATATGTTTATTTTAATGTATAATTCTATGGCTGGATGTAATAAGGAGTCAGGAAAAAATACAAATAAAAATACAATTAATTTTGATGTTTTTAGCAAAATATAATAAAAATGTATTTTTTTTATTTTTTTAAATTAATAAATATATTTATTTTTAGGTAAGATAAACATAATAATACAATTTATCTCTAGTCTGGATGATTTAGTTCTTGTCACCCTGTTGTCCTCACTCAGGTCCGCATGGAGCTGGAGGGGGCGTGGCTTCCAGCTCCGGCTGAAAATCGGGATATTTTCGGGAGAATATTTGTCCCGGGAGGTTTTCGGGAGAGGCGCTGAATTTCGGGAGTCTCCCGGAAAATTCGGGAGGGTTGGCAAGTATGTGTTAACATATATTGGCTGCTCTTTGCTGCAATGTAAAATAAATTGCTACTTTTATTAGCAGTCATTAATTGTTCATACTCTACATAATTCAAGTTTATTACGTGACTTCCTTTTCTCCTACTTTCATCAAAAATCAATATCACTTTTATTTTTAGATAAAACTCTTGACAAGTGAGCTGAAGTCTTTTTACTAAAATCTCTGATTGTTTTTACGGCATACTTGCCAACCCTCCCGAATTTTCCGGGAGACTCCCGAATTTCAGTGCCTCTCCCGAATTTCCGATTTCCAGCCGGACTTAAGGCACGCCCCCTCCAGGTCCGTGCGGACCTGAGTGAGGACAGCCTGTCGTCACGTCCGCTTGGCCAACCAAAAAGTAAGCACAGAACAACTATATGGTATAGTGTTCTGTGTCCCGCCCCCCAGCACCGCCCACCCCGACCCCGACCACCTCAAAGCCCCCCCAAAAATCTCCCGAATTTGGAGGTCTCAAGGTTGGCAAGTATGTTTTACGGTGAATTATTAATGATTACTTTGAATATTCACTGTAAAGTTTTGGCGACTGAGCCGCCTATTTTTTTTTTTAACTCTAAAATCTACCGACTCGTGTGACGTCATCATCGATGGTGTTTTTGGTGTGACATTACCGTCCCACCCGTTGTGAGGCTTGGGTTTCTCCCACAGTCCAGGGGTGTCCGCGAAGGGGATCCCTTTGAAGACGTCCACAGAGCGCAGAAGTCCCATGCTCTTACTCACCCCTTGAACCTGTCCCGCTTCCGTCGTGACCACCCCCAACTACACACGCACACGCACACGCACACGCACACGCACGCTGTCATTCCATACAGCTCACATGTGGACTTTTAAAAAGTTTTTTTTTTTTTACCTTAGCAGCGGAGGTTACACTCAAAGTGACGCTCATCAGCGCCGCCAGCAGCATCCTCATCCTCATCATCTTCATCTTCATCCTCCTCCCCGCCAGCCCGCTGCGGCTTTTTATAGAGGCGTCCGGCGGGGACCCTGAACGCACCACCTGTCGGGATGTCCGCGTTTAGATTGATTGATTGATTGAAACTTTTATTAGTAGATTGCGCGCGCGCTCTCGCTCCCTGCCATGACGTCATATTCGCCTTCATTAGTGATCATTTCAAGGATTTTATTTCGTCAAGTTTCGTTAATTTCCGGTTGACGCAAGAAAAGCGGGAGCCGTGAGAAAACAGCCAGCTGCTGAGCGACTTTATCTCAATGTACACACGACTAAACGCACACACAGCATTCTCCAAACCAACCGACGTGTTTTCACTCATTTATTGTTGTAAATATTTTAAAATAAGTTTAATACTTTCACTGTTTATGTCATTTATTAAAAAACAAAAAAAAACAAAAAAAAAAACGTATGTGCCCTGAACGCCTCGTGACGTTGATTGACAGGCGCAGGTGTCGCGTGGCTGTTGTAGGCGGGACTTCCGGTGACTCAACATGGCGGCGGCCGACCCGGATCAACACGTCTGAAGGTAAAAAAAACTTGTCCGAGTCTTCAAACTCTTCTTGCGCCCGTTTTGGTCCGTCGTCTCGGTTGACACACGCCGGAAGTTAACGTCGTCGTACGAGCACGCTGGCCGCCGTCGAGCTAACTAAACGAAGACTAAAACTGGACAAGCTGTTAGCTTGTTAGCTCCGGGGAAATGCTAGCTAAGCAGTGTGTGTTGTGCACGTGACCCCGAAAAGCCTGTGACGTCACCTCCTCTTCCTTCCTTCTTGGGTCAACTATCTCAGTGTTTTTCAACCCGTGAGATATTGCCTGGTGTGCCGTGGGAAATTATGCAACTTAACCTTATTTATCCCCAAAAATTTTGTTTGCAAATCCATCCATCTTTTTCCGCTTATCCGAGGTCGGGTCGCGGGGGCAGCAGCCTAAGCAGGGAAGCCCAGACTTTCCTCTCCCCAGCCACTTCTTCCAGCTCCTCCCGGGGGATCCCGAGGCGTTCCCAGGCCAGACGGGAGACATTGTCTTCCCAACGTGTTCTGGGTCTTCCCCGTGGCCTCCTACCGGTCGGACGTGCCCTAAACACCTCCCTAGGGAGGCGTTCGGGTGGCATCCTGACCAGATGCCCAAACCACCTCATCTGGCTCCTCTCCATGTGGAGGAGCAGCGGCTTTACTTTGAACTCCTCCCGGATGACAGAGCTTCTCACCCTATCTCTAAGGGAGAGACCCGCCACCCGGCGGAGGAAACTCATTTCGGCCACTGAAGGGTCTCCTCCCCAACCCGGAGATGGCACTCCACCTTTTTTCCGGGCGAGAACCATGGACTCGGTCTTGGAGGTGATGATTCCCATCCCAGTCGCTTCACACTTGGCTGTGAACCGACCCAGTGAGAGCTGAAGATCCTGGCCAGAAGAAGCCATCAGGACCACATCATCTGCAAAAAGCAGAGACCTAATCCTGCAGCCACCAAACCGGATCCCCTCAATGCCTTGAGTGCGTTTAGAAATTCACTCAGCTGCGAACCGATCCAGCGAGAGCTGAAGATCCTGGCCAGATGAAGCCATCAGGACCACATCCTCTGCAAAAAGCAGAGACCTAATCCTGCAGCTACCAAACCAGATCCCCTCAACGCCTTGACTGCGCCTAGAAATTCTGTCCTTAAAAGTTCAGAACAGAATGGGTGACAAAGGGCAGCCTTGGCAGAGTCCAACCCACACTGGCAATGCGGACCAAGGTCTGACACTGATCATACAGGGAGCGGACCGCCACAATCAGACAGTCCGATACCCCAACTGTCTGAGCACTCTCCACAGGACTTCCCGAGGGACACGGTCCAATGCCTTCTCCATGTCCACAAAGCACATGTAGACTGGTTGGGCAAACTCCCATGCACCCTCAAAGACCCTGCCCAGAGTATAGAGCTGGTCCATTATAATCTGCCAATAAGCTTAGTGTCTGTGCTGTGTAGAACTGGGCAGGGTAACCATGTCAGTAGGTGGCAGCAGGTAGTTCATTGCTTTGTAAAAGTCGGAATGTGTCGGGTGAGACGAGGATGGTTTGTTGTGATCCCAATATGCAGAGCACAGCGTGCAGGTAAAGAAGGGATGTAATGCTTAAACCCAAAATGAACAAAAGGTAAAGGAAAAGGTAGTGATGGGTCCGGCAACACCGATGCATCGGCGCATGCGTCGAGCTCATAGAGCAAAACCCTGTGTCGGTGCGTGTACCGCTTTTAGAAAGTCACGTGACCCATCATGAGCTGTTTTGGTCACGTGACCGATACGCCAACTGTGTCGCCTCCTCTGTGCCCTGTGAGCGGCTCTTTTCTACAGCCGGAGAAATAATAACTAAGAAGAGAAATCGTCTAAAATGTAATACGTCGGAAAAACCTTTTTTTTTTTTTTTTTTTATAAAAATGTGTAAAAAAATAAAATTAAAACAATTCCCAGTCCACAATCATCCACAACACGTTCTCTTAGATTTCCATGTTATGATACATGTTCACATTATTTATTGACTGTATCTAAAAAAGATAAAAAAGATATTTTTATTTAAATGAAGATATGAAATAATCCTAAATGAAATACAATGACTTGGTTTATATTATTGTATATACTAGGGCAGGGGTCACCAACGCGGTGCCCGCGGTCACCAGGTAGCCCGTAAGGACCAGATCAGCCTGTTCTAAAAATAGCTCAAAGAGCAGCACTTACCAGTGAGCTGCCTCTATTTTTTAAATTGTATTTATTTACTAGCAAGCTGGTCTCGCTTTGCTCGACATTTTTAATTCTAAAAGAGACAAAACTCAAATAGAATTTGAAAATCCAAGAAAATATTTTAAAGACTTGGTCTTCACTTGGAATAAGCGGTAGAAAATGGATGGATGGATGGGTCTTCACTTGTTTAAATAAATTCGTTTATTTTTTACTTTGCTTCTTATTACTTTTAGAAATACAATTTTAGAGAAAAAATACAACCTTAAAAATGATTTTTGGATTTTTAAACAAATACCTTTTTACCTTTTAAATTTCTTCCTCTTCTTTCCTGACAATTTAAATCAATGTTCAAGTAATTTTTTTATTTTTTACTGTAAAGAATAATAAATATTTTAGCTTCTGTTTTTTCGACGAAGAATATTTGTGAAATATTTCTTCAAACTTACTATGATTAAAATAAAATAAAAATGTTCTGGCAAATCTAGAAAATCTGTAGAATCAAATTTAAATCTTATTTCAAAGTATTTTGAATTTCTTTTGAAATTTTTGTTCTGGAAAATCTAGAAGAAATACTGATTTGTCTTTGTTAGAAATATAGCTTGGTCCAATTTGTTATATATTGTAACAAAGTGCAGATTGGATTTTAACCAATTTAAAACATGTCATCAAAATTCTAAAATGTATCTTAATCAGGAAAAATGACTAATGATGTTCCATAAATTCTTTTTTTAATTTTTTCAAAAAGATTCAAATTAGCTAGTTTTTCTCTTCTTTTTGTCGGTTGAATTTTGAATTTAAAAAAGTCGAAATTGAAGATAAACTATGTTTCAAAATGTTATTTTAATTTTGGGGGGGTTTTCTCCTCTTTTAAACCGTTCAATTAAGTGTTTTTTTCATCATTTATTCTCTACAAAAAACCTTCCGTAGAAGGAAAAAAAAATGTACGACGGAATGACAGACAAATACCCATTTTTTTATATATATAAATGTATTTATTTAGCTATTCTTGTTTAAATCACACTTACGTGTAACTTACAAATGACAATATATTTATTTATTTAAGTGTGTATCAAACTGGTAGCCTTTCGCATTAATCAGTACCCAAGAAGTAGTTTTTGGTTTCAAAAAGGTTGGTGACCCCTGTACTAGGGCATCAAATCAGTGTCAGTTGAGTCGGTCCATAGGTTGCCTGTAGGGATTTTTAATGTCCAGCAGATGTCAGTATTTAGTGACACAGTATCGACACAGTATCAATACAGTTTTGCAATGTGTCGAAACGCTTCATGACGCCTCATCAACCCACCACTAGGAAAAGGCTATGCAAAACGAAAGTCAAACTGAACTGGCTACAAAGTAAACAGAGACAGAATGCTGGACGACAGCAAAAACTTACGGCGTCCACAAAGTACATCCGTACGGGACGTGACAATCAACAATGTCCCCACAAAGAAGGATCGTAAATAGCCTTGCTCGCTAACACAAAGCAGGTGTGCGGAATAGCGTTCAAAGGAAGACATGAAGCTGTTACAGGAAAACACCGACAAAACAGGAAGGGCCACCAAAATAACAGCGCAAGACAAGAACTAAAGCTCTACACACAGGAAGACACTAGTGATGGGTTGATGAGGCGTCATGAAGCGTTTCGACACATTGCAAAACTGTATTGATACTGTGTCGATACTGTGTCACTAAATACTGACATCTGCTGGACATTAAAAATCCCTACAGGCAACCTATGGACCGACTCAACTGACACTGATTTGATGCCCTAGTACAGGGGTCACCAACCTTTTTGAAACCAAAAACTACTTCTTGGGTACTGATTAATGCCAAGGGCTACCAGTTTGATACACACTTAAATAAATAAATATATTGTCATTTGTAAGTTACACGTAAGTGTGATTTAAACAAGAATAGCTAAATAAATACATTTATATATATAAAAAAATGGGTATTTCTGTCTGTCATTCCGTCGTACATTTTTTTTCCTTTTACGGAAGGTTTTTTGTAGAGAATAAATGATGAAAAAAACACTTAATTGAACGGTTTAAAAGAGGAGAAAACACGAAAAAAAATCAAATCAAATTTTGAAACATAGTTTATCTTTAATTTCGACTCTTTAAAATTCAAAATTCAACCGACAAAAAGAAGAGAAAAAGTAGCTAATTTGAATCTTTTTGAAAAAATAATTTATGGAACATCATTAGTAATTTTTCCTGATTAAGATACATTTTAGAATTTTGATGACATGTTTTAAATTGGTTAAAATCCAATCTGCACTTTGTTAGAATATTTAACAAATTGGACCAAGCTATATTTCTAACAAAGACAAATCAGTATTTCTTCTAGATTTTCCAGAACAAAAATTTTAAAAGAAATTCAAAATACTTTGAAATTAGATTTAAATTTGATTCTACAGATTTTCTAGATTTGCCAGAATCATTTTTTTGAATTTTAATCGTAGTAAGTTTGAAGAAATATTTCACAAATATTCTTCGTCGAAAAAACAGAAGCTAAAATATTTATTATTCTTTACAATAATAAATATTTTTTTACTTGAACATTGATTTAAATTGTCAGGAAAGAAGAGGAAGACATTTAAAAGGTAAAAAGGTATATTTGTTTAAAAATCCTAAAATAATTTTTAAGGTTGTATTTTTTTCTCTAAAATTGTATTTCTAAAAGTAATAAGAAGCAAAGTAAAAAATAAATGAATTTATTTAAACAAGTGAAGACCCATCCATCCATCCATTTTCTACCGCTTATTCCAAGTGAAGACCAAGTCTTTAAAATATTTTCTTGGATTTTCAAATTCTATTTGAGTTTTGTCTCTTTTAGAATTAAAAATGTCGAGCAAAGCGAGACCAGCTTGCTAATAAATAAATGACATTTAAAAAATAGAGGCAGCTCACTGGTAAGTGCTGCTCTTTGAGCTATTTTTAGAACAGGCCAGCGGGCGACTGATCTGGTCCTTACGGGCTACCTGGTGACCGCGGGCACCGCGTTGGTGACCCCTGCCCTAGTATATACAATAATATAAACCAAGTCATTGTATTTCATTTAGGATTATTTCATATCTTCATTTAAATAAAAATATATTTTTATCTTTTTTAGATACAGTCAATAAATAATGTGAACATGTATCATAACATGGAAATCTAAGAGAACGTGTTGTGGATGATTGTGGACTGAGAATTTTTTTAATTTTATTTTTTACACATTTTTATAAAAAAAAAAAAAAAAAAAAAGTTTTTCCGACGTATTACATTTTAGACGATTTCTCTTCTTAGTTATTATTTCTCCGGCTGTAGAAAAGAGCCACTCACAGGGCACAGAGGAGGCGTCAGTGCGACACAGTTGGCGTATCGGTCACGTGACCAAAACAGCTCATGATCGGTCACGTGACTTTCTAAAAGCGGTACACGCACCGACACAGGGTTTTGCTCTATGAGCTCGACGCATACGCCGATGCATCGGTGTTGCCGGACCCATCACTAGAAGACACCCACACACTCAAAATAAGGCACGACGACCTGGTGGAGTTACATTTTTTTAACGTTTTCTGCTGGTGGTGTGCCTAGGGTTGCAAATGTTCAAAGTTGGAAACTTTGGCTCCCATATGATTGCGCACTGGTGTGCGTCTGGGTCGTGACAGCGTGGCACGCGAATGTCTGTGCTGCATTGGATCAGTCTCCTTTCTTTAACAGGCAAAAGCTTTATAACCTCACTAATGCCTTGCATCGTCTATATTAGATATATAACAACGGGCGGGTGCGGGCGGATGCGGTTCTGATCAAATGTTAGATCGGGTGGATTGCGGATGGTTGACGACTTTCTGATGCGGTTGCGGATGAAATAATTGCCTATCCGCGCATCTCTAATAGCCACCGTCAGTGTAACCTGTGTGGCTGTTGATCAAGTATGCCTTGCTGTCACGTACGTGTGCAAGCAGAAGATGCATATTGAATAATAAGTGGTTGGGCTTGCACGATATTAATAGTTTGTAGAGGGCGCCAAATGCTGTACAATCATGGCACGCCCTTATTATAATTATTAGGGTGAAAATTGATGAGTATTAATCTCGGGAGTTTTCTGCAAGAGGCACTGAATTCCGGAAGTCTCCCGGGAAAATCGGGGCGTTCGGCAAGTAAGCTGCTGCGCCGCATCAGAGTGATCAAGGAGCCGCGGGTTGCCGACCCCTGATCTAGCCTATTTCTATTCATGTGTCCATATTTTTAAAGGCTACTCCAATTGTTTAGCTGACTATTTATATCTGTGTGTGGCATTGCATTAGTCTTTTACAAGAATACATCAATACAAACAGAATAATGCCGCGTACACCAACCAATGTAGGCAGAAAGGCGGTGTACATGTGCAAAGAGCTACGTCAAAAATGTGCCCAATAATATATCATTATTGTAATTCCCATTCATTCCCATGGGCGGTGTCCAACTTTGAATAATCAAAAAATGGTCAATATTTCCAAACTTCCCATGGTAAATTTCCAGAAATTTACCGGAAACTTTCCACCCCTTTGCAACTCTAGGTGTGCCTCCGTATTTTTTTATGAAAAAAATGTGCCTTGCCTCAAAAAAGGTTGAAAAACACTGAACTAGCTATATAAACACATTACTGCAAGTCATGTTTCCCTTTCACACAAAATACAGTCAAGTGTGAAAGTGTCATGCCCAACATTTGCTGTTGTGTTGTCACCATTCTTAGTGTGTGAAACTCATAAATCCTAACCTGTGTGTGTACAGGTGTGCACAATGTCCAAGGAGCAGGTGCAGAGTGTCAGCGAGCTCCTGCTCTCATTGGACAGTTCAGACCTGCAGGAGGCGGAGCAAGTCCGAGTAGCCATCGTCCATCAGTTGAATTCAGGTGAGGTGGTGTCCTTAACCCACTTTCAACCTTGTTTTCCCCCCCCGCATCCCAGGCGCCGGTGAGCGTGGGAACGTGTCAGCTGACAAGGCCGCGCACCAGCTGACCTGCGCCGTGTCTTTTCAGACAGAGGGGGCGCTGTCCTGTGCAGCCTGGTGGACTTCTACTTGAGCTCCTCGTCTTGTCAAGCCGTGCAGCTGCTGTCGTCCGTCAGGGAACATCTTCACAAGGTGTCTCACGCAAACACGCACACACACACAACGCAAACACGCACACCTTGGCGGCGAAATCCTGCCGCGTAAAAGTCACACTCGGCTTGTGCGCGCATGGACACACTTTGAGCGCTGTTTTTTTTTTTTTGCTTGCTCGTGCACGCCGTTTGTGCTCACCTTGTCTTCCTGTACGTTTATGTTATCCGACCCGGCAACTTTCTGATTCAGGGTTGGTACGGGTGCTTAAAAACCTTGAACATGCTTGGATTTTAATGTTGTGTTTTCAAGGTTTGAGAAATGCTTGGGTTTTGGGTGAAGTGTTTGTAAATCCATCCATCCATCCATCCATCTTCTTCCGCTTATCCGAGGTCGGGTCGCGGGGGCAGCAGCTTAAGCAGGGAAGCCCAGACTTCCCTCTCCCCAGCCACTTTGTCCAGCTCCTCCCGGGGGATCCCGAGGCGTTCCCAGGCCAGCCGGGAGATTTAGTCTTCCCAACGTGTCCTGGGTCTTCCCCGTGGCCTCCTACCGGTCGGACGTGCCCGAAACACCTTCCTAGGGAGGCGTTCGGGTGGCATCCTGACCAGATGCCCGAACCACCTCATCTGGCTCCTCTCCATGTGGAGGAGCAGCGGCCTTACTTTGAGCTCCCCCCGAATGACAGAGCTTCTCACCCTATCTCTAAGGGAGAGCCCCGCCACTCGGCGGAGGAAACTCATTTGGGCCGCTTGTACCCGTGATCTTGTCCTTTCGGTCATGACCCAAAGCTCATGACCATAGGTGAGGATGGGAACGTAGATCGACCGGTAAATCGAGAGCTTTGCCTTCCGGCTCAGCTCTTTCTTCACCACAACGGATCGATACAGCGTCCGCATTACTGAAGACGCCGCACCGATCCGCCTGTCGATCTCACGATCCACTCTTCCCCCACTCGTGAACAAGACTCCAAGGTACTTGAACTCCTCCACTTGGGGCAAGATCTCCTCCCCAACCCGGAGATGGCACTCCACCCTTTTCCGGGAGAGAACCATGGACTCGGACTTGGAGGTGCTGATTCCCATCGCAGTCGCTTCACACTCGGCTGCGAACCGATCCAGTGAGAGCTGAAGATCTTGGCCAGAGGAAGCCATCAGGACCACATCATCTGCAAATAGCAGAGGCCTAATCCTGCAACCCCCAAACCAGATACCTTCAACGCCCTGACTGCGCCTAGAAATTCTGTCCATAAAAGTTATGAACAGAATGGGTGACAAAGGGCAGCCTTGGCGGAGTCCAACCCTCACTGGAAACGTGTCCGACTTACTGCCGGAAATGCGGACCAAGCTCTGACACTGATCATACAGGGAGCGGACCGCCACAATCAGACAGTCCGTTACCCCATACTCTCTGAGCACTCCCCACAGGACTTCCCGGGGTACACGGTCGAATGCCTTCTCCAAGTCCACAAAGCACATGTAGACTGGTTGGGCAAACTCCCATGCACCCTCAAGGACCCTGTCGAGAGTATAGAGCTGGTCCACAGTTCCACGACCAGGACGAAAACCACACTGTTCCTCCTGAATCCGAGGTTCGACTATCCGGCGTAGCCTCCTCTCCAGTACACCTGAATAGACCTTACCGGGAAGGCTGAGGAGTGTGATCCCACGATAGTTAGAACACACCCTCCGGTTCCCCTTCTTAAAGAGAGGAACCACCACTCCGGTCTGCCAATCCAGAGGTACCGCCCCCGATGTCCACGCGATGCTGCAGAGTCTTGTCAACCAAGACAGCCCCACAACATCCAGAGCCTTAAGGAACTCCGGGCGGATCTCATCCACCCCCGGGGCCTTGCCACCGAGGAGCTTTTTAACTACCTCGGCAACCTCAGCCCCAGAAATAGGAGAGCCCACCAGAGATTCCCCAGGCCCTGCTTCCTCATAGGAAGACGTGCTGGTAGGATTGAGGAGGTCTTCGAAGTATTCTCTCCACCGATCCACAACATCCGCAGTCGAGGTCAGCAGAGCACCATCCCCACCATACACGGTGTTGACACTGCACTGCTTCCCCTTCCTGAGGCGGCGGATGGTGGTCCAGAATTGCTTCGAAGCCGTCCGGAAGTCTTTTTCCATGGCCTCCCCGAACTCCTCCCATGTCCGAGTTTTTGCCTCCGCGACCGTGTTTGTAAATGTTCATCGTATTTCTCAGCAGTCTGACTCAATAGGCGAATTATAAAATGGAAAAAAATGAAATGCGTTTCTTTACAAATGAAAGTGATACGGCTTGATCTGTTGGCTTTGCACGAGCCCGTACATTAGGTTGCATACGGCTCTGTGTCGCCCCCAAGAGGACAGTGGTGCATCATGCCGGGAGGTTGTCCTTTTAATGAACATTGGATGGAAAATGACAAATGCAAACTTTGGATAAAACCTGGACCAAATCCAGGTGTAGCCTGCTGCAAAGTAGCTTTTGGCAATGAGAGAGTCGCTCTCTCTGGAGTCATATGAAAGGTAAGCCACAGAGATAACTAGCCCGACAAGTTAACTTTTACCATGAATTGACCCCGACTTAAACAAGTGGAACAACTTATTGGGGTGTTACCATTTAGTGGTCAATTGTAGGGAATATGTACTGTACTGTGCAATCTACTAATAAAAGTCTCAATCAATCAACTAATGTTAGCTAAAGTTTTCTTTTCTAACCTTTTGGTACATGCTAGACCTAAACTGTGAGATCAGCGCTAGATGACATGTCAATTAGGGACAGTTATTACTAGAGATGTCAGATAATGGCTTTTTTACCGATATCTGATATTGTCCAACTCTTAATTACCAATACTGATATCAACCGATTCCGATATACCGTATTTTTCGGAATATAAGTCGCATGTTTTTTCATTGTTAGGCCGTAGGTGCGACGTATACTCCGGAGCGACTTATGTGTGAAATTATTAACATATTACCGTAAAATATCAAATAATATTATAAGTGTTATAAATGTCAGCAATCGTCACTCACATGCCAACCAATAAGAATTCGGCGGGGGAGGGTCATGGCAGAAGGGCATTGTGGGTTTTGGAATGCTAACTGCTATATGCTATTTGCTACTGCCGGAGCTATTAAAATGGATCACATCAACAATCGCGGTAACTTATAAAAACTGAGAAGGACTGAACTAAAATGGCACCGAAAAGAAAATCATATACTGCAGATTACAAGCTGGACGTAGTGAAATATGCACCAGAAAACGGCGATCGAGCAGCAGAAAGAATGGACGCTAGCGGGGCGCATACCAGGAGTGACACAGAGGAGGAAGATTTCCTGGGATTTAGCGATTAGGAGTGACAGATTGTATAGCATGTTCTATATGTTATAGTTATTTGAATGACTCTTACCATAATATGTTACGTTAACATACCAGTTGCTTATTTATGCCTCATATAACGTACACTTATTCAGCCTGTTGTTCACTATTCTTCATTTATTTTAAATTGCCTTTCAAATGTCTATTCTTGCTGTTGGATTTGATCAAATACATTTCCTTCAAAAATGCGACTTATACTCCAGTGCGACGTATATATGTTTTTTTTCTTCTTTATTGTGCATTTTCGGCCGGTGCGGCGTATACTCCGGAGCGACTTATAGTCCGAAAAATACGGTATACAGTGGTGGAATTAATGCAATATTATGCCTAATTTTGTTGTGATACCCCGCTGGATTGAACAATGTAACAAGGTTTTCCAAAATAAATCAACTCAAGTTATGGAGGGTGTATATTGTAGCGTCCCGGAAGAGTTAGTGCTGCAAGGGGATTCTGGGTATTTGTTCTGTTGTGTGTATGTTGTGTTACGGTGCGGATGTTCTCCCGAAATGTGTTTGTTATTCTTGTTTGATGTGGGTTCACAGTGTGGCGCATATTTGTAACAGTGTTAAACTTGTTTATACGGCCACCCTCAGTGTGACCTGTATGGCTGTTGACCAAGTATGAATGCATTCACTTGTGTGTGTGAAAAGCCGTAGATATTATGTGACTGGGCCGGCACGCAAAGGAAGTGCCTTTGAGGTTTATTGGCGCTCTGTACTTCTCCCTACGTCCGTGTACTCAGCGGCCTTTTAAAAAGTCATACATTTTACTTTTTGAAACCGATACCGATCATTTCTGATATTACGTTTTAAAGCATTTATCGGCCGATAATATGGTCAGTCCGATATTATTGGACATCCCTAGTTATTACCAGCTATGAAAGGAAAAAAGCAAGCGTTTGTCAATGATAAATTATAATGTTAAAGGGGAACATTATCAGCAGACCTATGTAAGCGTCAATATATACCTTGATGTTGCAGAAAAAAGACCATATATTTTTTTAACCGATTTCCGAACTCTGGGACACTCAAAGCAGATGCATTTCCAACGATAAAGTCAAAGAAATCTGCCGCCAGACCCCCATTGAATCTGCTGGAGTGTGTGAGCAATTCAGGGACAAAGGACCTCGGTAGCACGGCAAGCAATGGCGGCAGTTTGTTCCCGCAGACGAGCGAGCTAAACCCCCTGGATGTCTTGGCTCGCACCGTCCCTTATGCCACCGAAGATGATCAAGAGAAGAATATCGACCCTAGCTTCCCTGGCCTGCTGACATGAGGGTATGTCTACAGAATATATTAATTGATGAAAATTGGGCTGTCTGCACTCTCAAAGTGCATGTTGTTGCCAAATGTATTTCATATGCTGTAAACCTAGTTCATAGTTGTTAGTTTCCTTTAATGCCAAACAAACACATACCAATCGTTGGTTAGAAGGCGATCGCCGAATTCGTCCTCGCTTTCTCCCGTGTCGCTGGCTGTCGTGTCGTTTTCGTCGGTTTCGCTTGCATACGGTTCAAACCGATATGGCTCAATAGCTTCAGTTTCTCTTCAATTTGGTTTTCGCTACCTGCCTCCACACTACAACCATCCGTTTCAATACATGCGTAATCTGTTGAATCGCTTAAGCCGCTGAAATCCGAGTCTGAATCCGAGCTAATGTCGCTATAGCTTGCTATTCTTTCCGCCATGTTTGTTTGTATCGGCATCACTATGTGACGTCACAGGAAAATGGACGGGTGTATATAACGATGGTTAAAATCAGGCACTTTGAAGCTTTTTTTTAGGGATATTGCGTGATGGGTAAAATTTTGAAAAAAACTTCGAAAAATATAATAAGCCACTGGGAACTGATTTTTAATGGTTTTAACCCTTCTGAAATTGTGATAATGTTCCCCTTTAAGAACTTCCCTCAACTAAAAAGTAATTTGTTATCATAGCCACAGTTCTAAGGCTAGATGTGCTTAATGACAGGTGACTGAGGTGTTGTGAAACAAACAAAATATTTTCCTTTAATGTATTATCCTTATATTCATGTAGAACAGTTTTGTTAATAAATGAGTGAAATTGAGGGTATTTATATCACATTATGCAGTTTACAAGCACAAATACGTTGTGAATCAATCCGTGCTGTTCATTGTCATTGAGTGCTGGAAGTAAGAAAAAGAAGAAGAAATGTGAAAAACAAGACAAATGGAGACACGTTTGCAAACAGCAATGACATTGAATAGTCACACTGCTTCATTTTCTATGCCCCATTCAGTTCATAACTGCTGGTTAAGCTTAGCTTTTAGCACATTTCCCCGATTTTTCCCACAGACAGCATTTGGTGACCTCCAACAACAAAACTAAGGATTAATTCCCACTGGGTTTCCCCTTTTGAAGGCTACTGGAAAATTGATGTTGAAAGTCCTCAAAAAGTGCTTGAATTTGGCCCTGGAAAAGGAGTACAAAGCCTGCTTATTTTTTTTTCTTATTTGTCTTTCTCTACCGACCTGGCAACTCCCCTCCTTTCTGATTGGTCACCTTAAAATAATTATAAAATACAAACAGGGATATGATTTAGTTTGGGTGGTCTTCAGAAACACAACATATATTACAGCTGTGTTGCTTCTCAGGACAGTTTCATTGTCAAAGAGTGGGAAAAAGGCCATCTGCACCCAACTTCAGGAACTGCTTGAATGAACTTGTGAACGTATGAATAAATGCCAACTAACCTGGAAGCCTTTACTGACATATATTGAATCATAACTTTTAGATATATATTTTTTTTTCTTGGGAAAGGGAGGAGAAGAAAAGAAAGAAGAAGGGAAGAGAGGAAGGAAAGGAAAAAAAAATTTGTCGTATCTTTTTTGTAGTTGTATTCCTTTTTCATTATTAGGGCCCGCATGGACTCCCTGTGGGAGTCCTTATGCAATGGGACACAAGGACCTATTGAATTTGTAAGGTTTTATTCTTTCTTTATTATTATTCTTCCGCCGCCTCTTTGAGCACTAATTTGACCCACTTAACATGCTTCAAAACTCACCATATTTGACCCACACATCAGGACCTGCGAAAATTGTCTTTTAATAAAAAAAAACCGAACCCCAAAACTCAAAATTGCGCTCTAGCGCCCCCTAGGGAAAAAAAACAACTAGACTGCCTATATCTCCCACTAGGAAGATCGGAGAGACATGAAACAAAAACCTCTATGTAGGTTTGACTTAGACCTAGTTTTCATAATTGTATATCCTCGGGCAAAAATCAACAGGAAGTTGGCAATTCCCCCTTCAAGACAAAAAAGTACTAAAAACAGTCACTTTTGCCTTTTTGAGCTGTAATTTGACCCCCTTAACACGCTTCAAAACTCACCAAACTGAACGCACACATCAGGACTGGCAAAAATTGCGATCTACCTGACCCAAAATCTCAAAATTGCGCTCTAGAGCAATTTTTGAATAAAACGGAGAAAAAACTGCTCCTCGGAAGAAAAAAATGACAAAACTTCCTGTAACTCCCACTGGGAAGGTCGGAGAGACAACAAAAACCACTATGTAGGTCTCACTTAGACCTACATTTCATAAATTGACAACCCCCAGCAAAAATCTACAGGAAGTTTGCTATTCCCCCTTCAACACAACATTTTTGTAAAAACCGGTCACCTTTCTTCAAACATTATCTCCTCTGAGCGTGTTTGTCGTTTCGCCTTCAAACTAACACAGGAGAGAGATTGAACCCTTCTAATTGAAAGTTAGCGAAAGAGTTTTGATACCGGCTCCGGTTTTGATTTTATGACCCTTCAAAGAGCCGCTGCGCTGATGCTGCTGTTTTTTCAAGAAGGCTGCTTAAAAGCAGGAAGCACCAGCGTGCCCACACAATGCAGACAAGGTAGGTACACTACCTTTGGGACAATTCGGACTAAAAGTAGACAAAAGTATTGGGACACTTATGATGAAAACTGAACAAAAGTATTGGGATACTTAGGACTACCACTGGACACACGTATTGGGACACCTACACTGGACAAAAGTATTGGGACACTTAGGACTACAACTTGCCAAAATTATTGGGACACTTGGGACTAAAACTGGACAAAAGTATTGGGACACTTAGGACTAGCACCTGCCAAATACGCGGGCCCGACCAATGCTGCTTGCAGCTTTAATTGTTATTATTTTTTGTATTGTTCCCTCACTACCATTGCTTCTTTGTGTCACTTTTGATATGGTTTTGTCACGGTTTACTTGCTTTTTTTTTGTGACTTAAAAAAAAAAGTTTTTAATATTTATTTATTTTTCGCATCTGATCAAGCCACGAAAATGTGACATTCTTCTTCTTTTTTAAGTGTGAAGGGTGGAGAGGTGATCTAGTGATGACTTCCTGAGGATCCTTGATGCCGGGGAATATTCATCCATCTTGCTATGGTCTGGATCATCTGCTGATCCTGAGCCAGTGCAGGATGGATGGATATATACAATATCTCATCATGTAAACCTTCAGTTGTTAAAGCCCAAGTGCACTTCTCTCCTCAAGTGTGCATGAGTGCATGTATGAAGGGTCTGAGTGAGCAAAGTATTAGACTTAGACTTAGACTTCCTTTTTTATTGTCATTCAAATGTGAACTTTACAGTACAGATAAGAACAAAATTTCGTTACATAAGCTCATGGTAGTGCAGGATAAAAAAGCAATAAGGTGCATATATAAATAAATACATATGTATAAATAATATATAAATATATATATAAAATAAATAAATAAATACATTACTGTACAGATAAATATATTGCACTTTTTCACATGCGTCCACGTTTATGGATGTATGTTATGATTGTCAAATGTCATTTTAACTGCAAAATTCAATAAAGTATATTTGCAATAAAATACAAATAATTGTTTTCACCTAAAAAAAACGACTTGCAAGTATAACAATTTTTTTCCACAAGTAAAAAAAAAAATGCAAGTATGGAAACATTTTTTTCCCAATTAAAAAAATATGATTGGCAAGTAATAACAATTTTATTCAAGTTAAAACCTTTGTCAGTAATATTCCACCCTATGCAATCCACACACTTGCACTCTACAACCACAGGTGGTGCTGCTGAGTCAATTTAAGGCCCTCAAAGCTTCTATTGTTTGCGCATGGTGCCCTCCGCCAAAAATAACAAAGAAGAAGCAGTAAAATGGCAGATGGAGGAGGGGAAACAAGGTCAACCTGTAAGTTAACACTTGTATTTTATTTACAATCATGCAATGTTATTTCCTACTGTTTGTTGTCATGTCATTGTGGTGAGAAGACACTGGACAAGTGGCTCAGCAGCACCCCCTGTGGTTGTAGAGTGCAGGTGTGTGGATCAGGCAGGGTGGAATATTACTGGCAAAAGTTTTTACCTTCAGAAAAAAAATGTATACTTGCAAATCGTTTTTTTACTTTAAGACATTTTCTTTTTTTACTGGCAAATCGTTTTTTAATTGAAGAAAATTGTTTTCATACTTGCAAATCGTATTTTTTTAATTGAAGGAATTTTTTTTTACTGACAAATCTTTTTTTATTTGCAAGAAAATGTATTTTATTTACTTGTGAATCGTTTCTTTAATTGAAGAAAATAGTTGTTATACTTAAAAATCGTGTTTTACTTGGAAAAAATGTTTTCTTTAATTGATAAAAAGTGTTTTTCCTTGCCAATCGTTTTTTTAATTGAAGAAAATAGTTTTTATACTAAAAAAAAACATCCGTCTATTTTCTACCGCTTGTCCCTTACGGGGTGCCGGGGGTGCTGGAGCCTATCCCAGCTGCACTCGGGTGAAAGACCGAGTACACCCGTTGTTGTAATTAAAGAAAATAGTTTTTTTTATTTGTGAATAATTTTTTTAATTAAAGAAAGTTGTTTTTATACTTGAAAATCGATTTTTGTATTGAAGAAAATAGTTTTTATATTTGCTAATCGTTTTTTAATTGAAGAAAATGTTTTTTAATTTTTTTACTGGCAAATGTTTTTAATTGAAGAAAATATGTTTTTAATTCATAAATCGTTTTGTACTTGAAGAAAATATTTTTTATACTTGTGAATCATTTTTTAATTGAAGACTTTTTTTTTTACTTACTGACAAATCTTTTTTACTTGCAAAAAATATATTTATTTTTTTTACTTGCAAATGTTTTTTTTTTATTGAAGAATATAGTTTTTTATACTTAAAGATTTTTTTAATTGAAGAGAATAGTTTTTATGCTTGCAAATCGTTTTTGTATTGAAGAAAATAGTTTTTATACTTACAAATCCATCCATCTATTTTCTACCGCTTGTCCCTTACGGGGTGACGGGGGTGCTGGAGCCTATCCCAGCTGCACTCGGCCGAGCGTAAGGTGGTGTACACCTGTTTTTGTAATTGAAGAATTTTTATTTTTTTTGTACTTGTGAATTGTTTTTTTTAATTGAAAGTTGTTTTTTATACTTGAAAATCGTTATTTTAGTAGAATAATGTTTTGTTTTTTAAGTTTTTGTATTTGAAGAAAACTGTTTTCGTACTTGAAAATCGTTTTTTTTTTTTTTTTGAAGGAAATTGTTTTTTTTTACTTGCGATTCGTTGAGTGTCAGTAATCTCACTCAATACTTTGTCATCAGCTCCTCCTTTGACTTTATTTATTAGTGTAGCAATATTGTTAAAGTTAACAACTTTTGTGATTTCTGATTGTTTGTGAGGGCACCAACGGGACTTCTGTCTGTGTGTTGTTGTTTTGGCTTGTTATTAAATAGAAGGTTGATTCATCACCCCTTTGTTGGTGTAACACGTCATGTTGTGTTCAAAGTCTGCAATCCTTCACTGAATGGTGGACTTTAGTCCAGGCTGGAACCAATTATTCATATCCACATTGTTTCTTACGCTGCGCCATACAAACTCTGCCATTTACCAACCCTGTTCACTAGAAGACAGCCTTTCTTCTAATGGTGGTAACATCATGGTAGACTGGACGTGTTCAGTACTTTGTTGTGGGGCTATACTTAGTCACTCTGAGGACTAAGTGAGCCGACTGTAATGTGTGTGTGTGTGTGTGTGTGTGTGTGTGTGTGTGTGTGTGTGTGTTTTCCTCAGCCGCTGCTGGACAAACTCAATGAAGTAGTTTCCAGGCCAGCGAGCCGATTGGCGGCGGTCACCCTGCTGGGTCACATGATCAGCCAGCAGCCGCCCTGGGTTCATCACGTCAGTCGCTCGCCGCTGCTGACGTCTCTGCTGCGCTGCCTCAAGGTGATGGCGAGACACGGCGGCGTGGTGGGCGTGACCACCAAAGTTGTGTGTTTGTGTCGTCAGAGTGACAGCGAGGTGCTGGTGATGGTCCCTGGAGTCCTGGTGCTGGTCACACTGTTACCCATGATCCCTCAGGCCGCCAAGCAACACATCTACGACTTCTTTGACGTCTTTGGACGCTTGGCTTCCTGGAGCCTCAAGAACCCTGGTGACACACACACACACACACACACACACACACACACACACACACACACACACACACACACACCAAAGTCATGTTCAGGTGAAGATTGTGATTGGTCATCGCTCTCTGCACAGGCCACGCCCATTTCAGACACCTTGTCCACCTGCACGCTGGCGTCTACTTGCTGTTCCACCGACTGTATGGAATGTTCCCCTGCAACTTCATCTCCTACCTGAGACTCCACTACAGCATGAAGGAAAACCTGGACACCTTCCATCAGGTGGTCAAGGTCAGTACAGACCATTGTAGACCTGCTGGGACTACTGTAGAACAACTGGGACTATTGTAGGCCACCTGGGACCATTGTAGACCTGCTGGGACTACTGTAGAACAACTGGTACTATTGTAGACCACCTGGGACCATTGTAGACCTGCTGGGACTATTGCAGGACAACTGGGACCATTGTTGTAGAACAACTAGGACTATTGTTGTAGACCTGCTGGGACTATTGTTGTAGACCTGCTGGGACCATTTTTGTAGACCTGCTGGGACTATTGTTGTAGGACAACTGGGACCATTAAAATAGAACAACTGGGACCATTGTTGTAGACCTGCTGGGACCATTGTTATACCTGCTGGGACCATTTTTGTAGACCTGCTGGGACCATGTTTGTAGGCCTGCTGGGACTATTATTGTAGACCTGCTGGGACTATTATTGTAGACCTGCTGGGACTATTGTTGTAGGACAACTGGGACTATATTATAGAACAACTGGGACCATTGTTGTAGACCTGCTGGGACCATTGTTATACCTGCTGGGACCATTTTTGTAGACCTGCTGGGACTATTATTGTAGACCTGCTGAGACTATTGTTGTAGGATAACTGGGACTATTGTTGTAGAACAACTGGGACTATTGTTGTAGAACAATTGGGACCATTGTTGTAGAACAACTGGACCATTGATGTAGACCTGCTGGGACCATTGTTATACCTGCTGGGACCATTTTTGTAGACCTGCTGGGACCATGTTTGTAGGCCTGCTGGGACTATTATTGTAGACCTGCTGGGACTATTATTGTAGACCTGCTGGGACTATTGTTGTAGGACAACTGGGACTATATTATAGAACAACTGGGACCATTGTTGTAGACCTGCTGGGACCATTGTTATACCTGCTGGGACCATTTTTGTAGACCTGCTGGGACTATTATTGTAGACCTGCTGGGACTATTATTGTAGACCTGCTGGGACTATTGTTGTAGGACAACTGGGACTATATTATAGAACAACTGGGACCATTGTTGTAGACCTGCTGGGACCATTGTTATACCTGCTGGGACCATTTTTGTAGACCTGCTGGGACTATTATTGTAGACCTGCTGGGACTATTGTTGTAGGATAACTGGGACTATTGTTGTAGAACAACTGGGACTATTGTTGTAGAACAATTGGGACCATTGTTGTAGAACAACTGGACCATTGATGTAGACCTGCTGGGACCATTGATGTAGAACAACTGGGACTATTGTTGTAGAACAACTGGGACCATTGTTGTAGAACAACTGGGACTATTGTTGTAGACTTGCTGGGACCATTTTTGTAGGACAACTGGGACTATTAATGTAGGACAACTGGGACTATTAATGTAGGACAACTGGGACTATTAATGTAGAACAAATGGGACTATTGTTGTAGACCTGCTGGGACCATTGTTGTACCTGCTGGGACCATTTTTGTAGACCTGCTGGAACTATTGTTGTAGACCTGCTGGGACTATTGTTGTAGGACAACTGGGACCATTGTTGTAGACCTGCTGGGACTATTGTTGTAGGACAACTGGGACTATTGTTGTAGAACAACTGGGACCATTGATGTAGACCTGCTGGGACCATTTTTGTAGGACAACTGGGACTATTAATGTAGAACAACTGGGGCTATTAATGTAGAACAACTGGGACTATTGTTGTAGACCTGCTGGGACTATTGTTGTAGACCTGCTGGGACTATTGTTGTAGGACAACTGGGACTATATTATAGAACAACTGGGACCATTGTTGTAGACCTGCTGGGACCATTGTTATACCTGCTGGGACCATTTTTGTAGACCTGCTGGGACTATTATTGTAGACCTGCTGGGACTATTGTTGTAGGACAACTGGGACCATTGTTGTAGACCTGCTGGGACTATTGTTGTAGGACAACTGGGACTATTGTTGTAGAACAACTGGGACCATTGATGTAGACCTGCTGGGACCATTTTTGTAGGACAACTGGGACTATTAATGTAGAACAACTGGGGCTATTAATGTAGAACAACTGGGACTATTGTTGTAGACCTGCTGGGACTATTGTTGTAGACCTGCTGGGACTATTGTTGTAGGACAACTGGGACTATTGTTGTAGAACAACTGGGACCATTGATGTAGACCTGCTGGGACCATTGTTGTAGAACAACTGGGACTATTGTTGTAGAATAACTGGGACTATTAATGTAGAACAACTGGGACTATTGTTGTAGACCTGCTGGCACCATTGTTGTAGACCTGCTAAAACCATTGTTGTAGACCTGCTAAAACCATTGTTGTAGACCTGCTGGGACTATTGTTGTAGAACAACTGGGACCATTGATGTAGAACAACTGGGACTATTGTTGTAGAACAACTGGGACCATTGATGTAGAACAACTGGGACTATTGTTGTAGAACAACTGGGACCATTGATGTAGAACAACTGGGACCATTGATGTAGAACAACTGGGACTATTGTTGTAGAACAACTGGGACCATTGATGTAGACCTGCTGGGACCATTGTTGTAGAACAACTGGGACTATTGTTGTAGACCTGCTGGCACCATTGTTGTAGACCTGCTAAAACCATTGTTGTAGACCTGCTAAAACCATTGTTGTAGACCTGCTGGGACTATTGTTGTAGAACAACTGGGACCATTGATGTAGAACAACTGGGACTATTGTTGTAGAACAACTGGGACCATTGATGTAGAACAACTGGGACTATTGTTGTAGAACAACTGGGACCATTGATGTAGAACAACTGGGACCATTGATGTAGAACAACTGGGACTATTGTTGTAGAACAACTGGGACTATTGTTGTAGAACAACTGGGACCATTGATGTAGACCTGCTGGGACCATTGTTGTAGAACAACTGGGACTATTGTTGTAGAACAACTGGGACTATTGTTGTAGAACAACTGGGACTATTGTTGTAGAACAACTGGGACTATTGTTGTAGAACAACTGGGACTATTGTTGTAGAACAACTGGGACTATTGTTGTAGAACAACTGGGACTATTAATGTATAACAACTGGGACTATTGCTGTAGACCTGCTGGGACCATTTTTGTAGACCTGCTGGCTATTGTTGTAGACCTGCTGGGACCATTGTTGTACCTGCTAGGGCACTTTTTGTAGCACTGCTGGGACTATTGTTGTAGAACAACTGGGACCCTTGTTGTAGTACAACTGGGACCATTGTTATAGAACAACTGGCATTGTTGATCCACAGGTATGGTTGTAGACTCGAATGGACCATTGTTGTGGACCTGCAACTTCCTTCTACATCTTGACTAATCTGTCTCATTTTCACAGAATTATTTTGATCAAACGTTTGCATCAACTGTTGATTGTTTCTTGTAGCAGGGACAACATGTATCAATCATTTATTGCTCAAAGCACACCTTAGTCTTAGTCCTGTGTATGCCACTAAGCCTTCTGGGTAATGTAGTATGTCAACATTTACCTCCTAGTTGACATGTATTAAGTTATTGCACGTGTGTTTATCCAGGAGACGACCACTGAGAACATCTGCAGCATTTACAAACCCCGTTTCCATATGAGTTGGGAAATTGTGTTAGATGTAAATATAAACGGAATACAATGATTTGCAAATCATTTTCAACCAGTTGAATATGCTACAAAGACAACATATTTGATGTTCAAACTCATAAACATTTTTTTTTTTGCAAATAATCATTAACTTTAGAATTTGATGCCAGCAACATGTGCCAAAGAAGTTGGGAAAGGTGGCAATAAATACTGATAAAGTTGAGGAATGCTCATCAAACACTTATTTGGAACATCCCACAGGTGTGCAGGCTAATTGGGAACAGGTGGGTGCCATGATTGGGTATAAAATTGAGGGGTTTCAACATCTACGGTCCATAATATCATCAAAAGGTTCAGAGAATGTGGAGAAATCACTCCACGTAAGCGGCATGGCTGGAAACCAACATTGAATGACCGTGACCTTGAATCCCTCAGATGGCACTGTATCAAAAACCGACATCAATCTCTAAAGGATATCACCACATGGGCTCAGGAACACTTCAGAAACCCACTGTCACTAAATACAGTTGGTCGCTACATCTGTAAGTGCAAGTTAAAACTCTACTATGCAAAGCCAAAGCCGTTTATCAACAACACCCAGAAACGCCGCCGGCTTCTCTGGGCCCGAGATCATCTAAGATGGACTCATGCAAAGTGGAAAAGTGTTCTGTGGTCTGACGAGTCCACATTTCAAATTGTTTTTGGAAATATTCCACATCGTGTCATCCGGACCAAAGAGGAAGCGAACCATCCAGACTGTTATCGACGCAAAGTGTAAAAGCCAGCATGTGTGATGGTATGGGGGTGCATTAGTGCCCAAGACATGGGTAACTTACACATCTGTGAAGGCACCATTAATGCTGAAAGGTACATACAGGGTTTGGAACAACATATGCTGCCATCTAAGCGCCGTCTTTTTTATGGACGCCCCTGCTTATTTCAGCTAGACAATGCCAAGCCACATTCAGCACGTGTTACAACGGCGTGGCTTCGTAAAAAAAAGAATGCGGGTACTTTCCTAGTCCGCCTGCAGTCCAGACCTGTCTCCCATCGAAAATGTGTGGTACATTATGAGGCGTAAAATACGACAGCGAAGATCCCGGACTGTTGAACGACTGAAGCTCTACATAAAACAAGAATGGGAAAGAATTCCACTTTCAAAGCTTCAACAAT
Source organism: Nerophis lumbriciformis (assembly GCF_033978685.3). Taxonomy (NCBI): domain Eukaryota; kingdom Metazoa; phylum Chordata; class Actinopteri; order Syngnathiformes; family Syngnathidae; genus Nerophis; species Nerophis lumbriciformis. The sequence continues at coordinate 1,423,625 of NC_084567.2, read as the reverse complement.
TAGTTTCCTCAGTTCCCAATCGTTTGAGTGTTGTTAAAAGAAAAGGCCATGTAACACAGTGGCGAACATGCCCTTTCCCAACTACTTTGGCACGTGTTGCAGCCATGAAATTCTAAGTTAATTATTATTTGCAAAAAAAAAATTAAGTTTATGAGTTTGAACATCAAATATGTTGTCTTTGTAGCATATTCAACTGAATATGGGTTGAAAAGGATTTGCAAATCATTGTATTCTGTTTATATTTACATCTAACACAATTTCCCAACTCATATGGAAACGGGGTTTGTACATGTTAGAGATGTTGAAGTGTGATGATACTGAAAGGAGCGCTATACATCGCTCTCACCTGTTCACAAATGCTATTAAGGTGTAGGGGTGAATGTGTTGGAATATAAATGAATCTTTAATATTAAGTCAATGTTGATTGTTCTGTATCAAAATTTAGAAGAAAAAAAAACATGTTCCATATATTAGCCGCACCGTGAAATGAGTTATTTACATATCAATATTTTGTAAATATTTATTTACATGCCTTAATTGTTTCCAAACGGTGACACGGCAGTAAAACGGCTGATCAGACAAAACAGAAGTCATGGTCATGTTTTGGTGAATTACGAAACTGAAACAATACAAAAAGAGTGCTATTGTAAGTTAATAATACTAACACAGACACGCGTAAACGTGTTAGCATATTAGCTAATACTAACAACGCTAGTTTCATTACATTATTTGTACAAATATGCATGAAAACACTTCTAGAGACATCGCACACGGGACAATTTAGTAAGTAAGAATTGTTTTAGTTATATTGTAAAACTGACAAACGTTGCTTGGAGTGATGACAGAAGGATCCATACGAGTAGAAACGTTATGGACAGCAGGTTGAAAGGACTAATCCGAAGGGCACTGCAGCTCCACAGCTCTAACAATAACACACCATTGCTTGTCTTTTTTAAACTACCCTCAATTCCAGACTAGCTACTATTTCCATAGATTTTAAACCCTGCGGCTTATAAAACGGAGCTGCTAATTTATGGATTTTTCTTATCGCTAATGCCCAAAATGTTTGGTGTTCAAAAGTTTGCCCAAGCAGAGGACTGAAAAGGTGTGTTATTGTTTGTGCTATGGCGCCATCTTTTGGACGAGTTCGCTCACTGCAGGCCTTGCGGGTTGAAAACATACTTTCTGTTTTGGTGCCGTAAACCGTAAATAATCATCCATAGCGTTTCTACTCGTGTGGATTCTTCATTCATCACTCCACACAACGTTTGTAAGTTTTACAATATAACTAAAACAATTATTGCTTACTAAAGCGTCCCATGTGTGATGTCTGTAGGAGTGTTTTCATGCATGTTTGTACCTGCTATCGTCATGTAATAGCATTAGCTAATATGCTAACACCTTCACGAGTGTCTGTGTTAGTATTATTAACTTATAACGGCATTATTTTTGTATTGTTGACTAATGTGATTGTCACTGACAAGTTGTTGAGTCGATTTAGCTGATTGGAGAGCTAGCTTGCGCAGCTAGTGGGTCCATGACAATGACTTCTGTTTTGTTTGATCGCCGTTTTACTGCTGTGTTACAGCCGTGTTACAGACACAACTAAGGTAAGTAAATAGACATTTACCGTATTTTCCGCACTATTAGCCGCACCTAAAAACCACAAATTTACTCAAAAGCTGACAGTGCGGCTTTTAACCCGGTGCGCTTTATATATGGATTAATATTAAGATTCATTTTCATAAAGTTTCGGTCTCGCAACTACGGTAAACAGCCGCCATCTTTTTTCCCCGTAGAAGAGGAAGTGCTTCTTCTTCTACGCAAGCAACCGCCAAGGTAAGCACCCGCCCCCATAGAACAGGAAGCGCTTCTTCTTCTACTGTAAGCAACCACCCGCCCGCGTAGAAGAAGAAAAAAGCGCGCGGATATTACCGTACGTTTCATTTCCTTTGTGTGTTTACATCTGTAAAGACCACAAAATGGCTCCTACTAAGCGACAGGGATCCGGTTCATGAAAAGACGCAATCTCTCCATCCGCACACGGATTACTATTTCACAGCAACTGCCTAAAGACTTTCAAGAAAAGCTGGCTACTTTCCGTGCATATTGTAAAAACAAGATAGCTGAAAAAAAGATCCGGCCAGAGAACATTATCAACATGGACGAGGTTCCACTGACTTTTGATATTCCTGTGAACCGCACTGTGGATACAACGGGAGCACGTACGGTGAATATTCGCACCACAGGGAATGAGAAGTCATCCTTCACTGTGGTTCTAGCTTGCCATGCTAATGGCCAGAAACTTCCACCCATGGTGATAATCAAAAGGAAGACCTTGCCAAAAGAGACCTTTCCAGCCGGCGTCATCATAAAAGCTAACTCGAAGGGATGGATGAAGAAAAGATGAGCGAGTGGTTAAGGTAAGTTTAAGTTTGCGCGAAGAGGCCGGGTGGCTTTTTTCACGCAGCTCCGTCCATGTTGATATACGACTCCATGCGCGCCCACATCACGCTGGTTTTAATATATTATTAAAGTTTGACTGACCTATCTGACTGTTTTTTTGACATTCCTTTAGCGCAGTTAGATGCGGCTTACAACACGGGGCGGCTTATAGGTGGACAAAGTTTTGAAATATGCCGTTCATTGAAGGTGCGGCTTATAACCCAGGGCGCCTTATGGTGCGGAAAATACGGTACACAATATTTCGGTGTAAATAACTAATTTCACAATGTCTATCTGCGGCTTATATATGGAAATGTTTTTTTGTTTGTTTTTTCTTCTACATTTTAGTGGGTGTGGCTTATACACTGGTGCGCTCTATAGTCCATAAAATACGGTATTTGCATAAAGAAAAATCCTTAAATTAGTTGCACCATTTTATAAGGCGCAAGGTTCAAAGCGTAGGAAAAAAGGAGCATCTCATAGTCCAGAATGTACGGCTCGTGTCTATTCTTAAACAACTTCTGCACCAGAAAGGACCGGTAGAGTCCTGAGTGGACCAGCTCGGTGAACTTGTCGTCATGGCGACTCACGTGGCCTTTCTTTTGTGTCAGCCCATGTTGGAGCAGGTCAGAGTTCATCCGGAGTTGGTCAGCGGCACCCAAGACTTGGAACTGGAGCCGTCCAGGTGAGTCCCCCAGCGCCGATGTCATACACGCAGGCTTTTATTTTGAAAGACTCCTTTGCTGACTGTCAGGTGGAGGCGCTACGAGGTCCACGACATCCTCATGGAGTGTTCCCGTGTGTCTCTAGACCCCCTGGAGTCCTCTTGTGACTCCTCCGCCCTCCCTCACCCGGACGTCGACCACAGCCACATCGGCGAGTCCCTGTGACCTTTGCCCTCCGATTGCTGTCACATGACCAGCTGGTCTCTAACGTCCTCCCAATGTGTCACAGGAAGTCCAGTCAGCGTGTCCTCACCAGACCACCTGCAGGTGTGCACACCTGTCCACTCCATGCGTCTCAACGTCCTGGATGATGATGATGTCACCTGGAGCCCCTCTTCGGAGTGTGGCTTGTCGACGCCCCCTCCTGAGACGGTCACTGTAAGCCCCGCCCACCCCTGGAGTCGAGCCGACTCGGTGTCAGGTGAGACACACGTTTGCAAGTTGACACACACACACACACACACACACACACACACACACTCACTCACTCACTCACTCACTCACTCACTCACTCACTCTTTCCATGTGTGTGTCCAGGTACCAAATGTCCCTCGCCAGCCGCGGCGCGGTCAACAGATGAAACTCAAGATGGCGGCCGCCCCCTTGAGGACAAGCAGGTGTGACCAAAGTTCTTGTATTTTATTTTGAAGGCGCAGGAAGCAGAGCCTCTGTTACCCTTCCACAGGTCAAGCAGCATCCAATCAGGAAGGGGGAGGATCCCGACCGCAATGATGTCACCACTGAAGGTGAGCTCATCTGTCAGACTCCGCCCCTAAGGTCTGCTTCTTTCATGGCGTCCCCAAGCTCCACCCCTTTTGCCATGGGTTCTCCATCAGACGCACGCAGCCCCTCCCGCCCCTCCTCGCCTTGTCCCTGATTGGTTGTTGTTTCGTCTCCAGACAGGCCACGCCCACCTTCCTCCTCCCTCCTCACCTCCACACCCGCCCCTCCCGCCTCAGACATCCCTCCTCCACCCTGCTCTGTCTCGCTGTGCCTCACCCCGCCTCACCCCTCCAACGCCACCCACAGCTCGGAGGAGGGAGGCCCCGCCCCCTCGTACGACTTCCTGTTTGAGCCCGCGCTTCCCCGAGCCGCCATGTTGTTTCTGAAGAGGAAGGCGCAGGTAAAGTGTCCGGGTTGATCCGTGTGACTTTATTTGCTGCAGTGTGCTGCTCGCACCTGTAGGAGGCGCAGGAGAAGACGACACAGGTGGAGCAGACCTCCGCCTCTCCTCTCGACTTGTTGGACCAGCTCATCACCCATGGCCACCACACACATGCTAGCATTAGCAACAGGTGAGGCTGTAAGGGTACTAGCATTAGCAACAGGTGAGGCTGTAAGGGTACTAGCATTAGCAACAGATGAGGCTGTTAGCGTACTAGCATTAGCAACAGGTGAGGCTGTTGGCGTACTAGCATTAGCAACAGGTGAGGCTATAAGGGTACTAGCATTAGCAACAGGTGAGGCTGTAAGGGTACTAGCATTAGCAACAGGTGAGGCTGTTAGCGTACTAGCATTAGCAACAGGTGAGGCTAAGGGTACTAGCATTAGCAACAGGTGAGGCTGTTAGCCTACTAGCATTAGCAACAGGTGAGGATGTTAGCCTACTAGCATTAGCAACAGGTGAGGCTGTTAGCGTACTAGCATTAGCAACAGGTGAGGATGTTAGCGTACTAGCATTAGCAACAGGTGAGGCTGTAAGAGTACTAGCATTAGCAATAGGTGAGGCTGTTAGCATACTAGCATTAGCAACAGGTGAGGCTGTAAGGGTACTAGCATTAGCAACAGGTGAGGCTGTAAGGGTACTAGCATTAGCAACAGATGAGGCTGTTAGCGTACTAGCATTAGCAACAGGTGAGGCTGTTGGCGTACTAGCATTAGCAACAGGTGAGGCTATAAGGGTACTAGCATTAGCAACAGGTGAGGCTGTAAGGGTACTAGCATTAGCAACAGGTGAGGCTGTTAGCGTACTAGCATTAGCAACAGGTGAGGCTAAGGGTACTAGCATTAGCAACAGGTGAGGCTGTTAGCCTACTAGCATTAGCAACAGGTGAGGATGTTAGCCTACTAGCATTAGCAACAGGTGAGGCTGTTAGCGTACTAGCATTAGCAACAGGTGAGGATGTTAGCGTACTAGCATTAGCAACAGGTGAGGCTGTAAGAGTACTAGCATTAGCAATAGGTGAGGCTGTTAGCATACTAGCATTAGCAACAGGTGAGGCTGTAAGGATACTAGCATTAGCAACAGGTGAGGCTGTAAGGGTACTAGCATTAGCAACAGGTGAGGCTGTTAGCGTACTAGCATTAGCAACAGGTGAGGCTGTAAGGGTACTAGCATTAGCAACAGGTGAGGCTGTAAGCGTACTAGCATTAGCAACAGGTGAGGCTGTTAGCGTACTAGCATTAGCAGCAGGTGAGGATGTTAGCGTACTAGCATTAGCAACAGGTGAGGCTGTAAGTGTACTAGCATTAGCAACAGGTGAGGCTGTTAGCGTACTAGCATTAGCAACAGGTGAGGCTGTAAGGGTACTAGCATTAGCAACAGGTGAGACTGTAAGGGTACTAGCATTAGCAACAGGTGAGGCTGTAAGGGTACTAGCATTAGCAACAGGTGAGGCTGTAAGGGTACTAGCATTAGCAACAGGTGAGGCTGTTAGCGTACTAGCATTAGCAACAGGTGAGGCTAAGGGTACTAGCATTAGCAACAGGTGAGGCTGTAAGCGTACTAGCATTAGCAACAGGTGAGGCTTTAAGAGTACTAGCATTAGCAACAGGTGAGGTTGTTAGCGTACTAGCATTAGCAACAGGTGAGGCTGTAAGGGTACTAGCATTAGCAACAGGTGAGCCTGTAAGCGTACTAGCATTAGCAACAGGTGAGGCTGTTAGCGTACTAGCATTAGCAACAGGTGAGGCTGTTAGCGTACTAGCATTAGCAACAGGTGAGGCTGTTAGCGTACTAGCATTAGCAACAGGTGAGGCTAAGGGTACTAGCATTAGCAACAGGTGAGGCTAAGGGTACTAGCATTAGCAACAGGTGAGGCTGTTAGCGTACTAGCATTAGCAACAGGTGAGGCTGTTAGCGTACTAGCATTAGCAACAGGTGAGGCTGTTAGCGTACTAGCATTAGCAACAGGTGAGGCTGTTAGCGTACTAGCATTAGCAACAGGTGAGGCTGTTAGCGTACTAGCATTAGCAACAGGTGAGGCTAAGGGTACTAGCATTAGCAACAGGTGAGGCTAAGGGTACTAGCATTAGCAACAGGTGAGGCTGTTAGCGTACTAGCATTAGCAACAGGTGAGGCTGTTAGCGTACTAGCATTAGCAGCAGTCAGATAAATAGACAAAATCCAATACTTGATTGTTTTTGTGCAGGTTGCCTGCGTGCAGCAAGTGGTTGGATGGCAGTCACTGTGGAGGTAAACAACTGAGCATGAATAACAAAGTAATACGAGTGTACTGACAATGAGCATGAATAACAAAGTAATACGTGTGTACTGACAATGAGCATGAATAACAAAGTAATACGTGTGTACTGACAATGAGCATGAATAACAAAGTAATACGAGTGTACTGACAATGAGCATGAATAACAAAGTAATACGAGTGTACTGACAATGAGCATGAATAACAAAGTAATACGTGTGTACTGACAATGAGCATGAATAACAAAGTAATACGTGTGTACTGACAATGAGCATGAATAACAAAGTAATACGTGTGTACTGACAATGAGCATGAATAACAAAGTAATACGAGTGTACTGACAATGAGCATGAATAACAAAGTAATACGTGTGTACTGACAATGAGCATGAATAACAAAGTAATACATGTGTACTGACAATGAGCATGAATAACAAAGTAATACGTGTGTACTGACAATGAGCATGAATAACAAAGTAATACGTGTGTACTAACAATGAGCATGAATAACAAAGTAATACGTGTGTACTAACAATGAGCATGAATAACAAAGTAATACGTGTGTACTGACAATGAGCATGAATAACAAAGTAATGCGTGTGTACTAACAATGAGCATGAATAACAAAGTAATACGTGTGTACTGACAATGGACCTTCTCATAAAAGTAAACCCCCAGTGTGTATTTATAGGCTTCCATTTTACAGCCCCCACTATAGGTACGAAACAATGTTGAGATGTGTGTTATAATGTATTAAGTAGATAAATAATCCAAATATATTTCATTTGATAACCAACACACATACCTGACTTTATATTTAGTAAGTTACAGTAACTTTTGTAGTCATGTGTGGCTTGTGCAATATCATGTATTTATTATACAACTCTATGCAGGATGTATACAATGAATACAGCCATAAGCAGGGAGTATACAACCACAAACAGGAAGTATAAAGATACAACAACAAACAGGAAGTATAAAGATACAACAACAAACAGGAAGTATAAAGATACAACAACAAACAGGAAGTATAAATATACAACCACAAGTAGAAAGTAGAAAGATACAACAACAAACAGGAAGTATAAAGATACAACAAACAGGAAGTATAAAGATACTACAACAAACAGGAAGTATAAAGATACAACAACAAACAGGAAGTATAAATATACAACCACAAGTAGGAAGTATAAAGATACAACAACAAACAGGAAGTATAAAGATACAACCACAAGTCGGAAGTATAAAGATACAACAACAAACAGGAAGTATAAAGATACAACAACAAACAGGAAGTATAAAGATACAACAACAAACAGGAAGTATAAAGATACAACAACAAACAGGAAGTATAAAGATACAACCACAAGTAGGAAGTATAAAGATACAACCACAAGTAGGAAGTATAAAGATACAACCACAAGTAGGAAGTATAAAGATACAACAACAAACAGGAAGTATAAAGATACAACCACAAGTAGGAAGTATAAAGATACAACCACAAGTAGGAAGTATAAAGATACAACAACAAACAATAAGTATAAAGATACAACAACAAACAGGAAGTATAAAGATACAACCACAAGTAGGAAGTATAAAGATACAACCACAAGTAGGAAGTATAAAGATACAACCACAAGTAGGAAGTATAAAGATACAACCACAAACAGGAAGTATAAAGATACAACAACAAACAGGAAGTATAAAGATACAACCACAAACAGGAAGTATAAAGATACAACCACAAACAGGAAGTATAAAGATACAACAACAAACAGGAAGTATAAAGATACAACAACAAACAGGAAGTATAAAGATACAACAACAAACAATAAGTATAAAGATACAACAACAAACAATAAGTATAAAGATACAAAAACAACAAACAGGAAGTATAAAGATACAATAAGTATAAAGATACAAAAACAACAAACAGGAAGTATAAAGATACAACAAACAATAAGTATAAAGATACAACAACAAACTAAGTATGAAGATACAAAAACAACAAACAGGAAGTATAAAGATACAACAACAAACAATAAGTATAAAGATACAAAAACAACAAACAGGAAGTATAAAGATACAACAACAAACAATAAGTATAAAGATACAACAACAAACAATAAGTATAAAGATACAAAAACAACAAACAGGAAGTATAAAGATACAACAACAAACAATAAGTATAAAGATACAACAACAAACAATAAGTATAAAGATACAAAAACAACAAACAGGAAGTATAAAGATACAACAACAAACAATAAGTATAAAGATACAAAAACAACAAACAGGAAGTATAAAGATACAACAACAAACAATAAGTATAAAGATACAACAACAAACAATAAGTATAAAGATACAAAAACAACAAACAGGAAGTATAAAGATACAACAACAAACAATAAGTATAAAGATACAACAACAAACAATAAGTATAAAGATACAAAAACAACAAACAGGAAGTATAAAGATACAACAACAAACAATAAGTATAAAGATACAAAAACAACAAACAGGTAGTATACAAAAAACAACAGCTAGTGATGACACTTCATCTTCAGGTGAATCCCAGTTAAACACACACACACACACACACACACACACACACACACACACACACACACACACACACACACACACACAGTGACAGTGTGGAGATTGTCTTATACTAATCTACAAGGTTAATCAGAGGTCGCTATGACGTCACAAGCACTTGCAGAATCAGCAGTGCGTGTTGGCACCACCTGCTGGTCAAAGACAGCATCAGCAGTGCGTGTTGGCACCACCTGCTGGTCAAAGACAGCATCAGCAGTGCGTGGTGGCACCACCTGCTGGTCAAAGACAGCATCAGCAGTGCGTGGTGGCACCACCTGCTGGTCAAAGACAGCATCAGCAGTGCATGGTGGCACCACCTGCTGGTCAAAGACAGCATCAGCAGTGCGTGGTGGCACCACCTGCTGGTCAAAGACAGCATCAGCAGTGCTTGGTGGCACCACCTGCTGGTCAAAGACAGCATCAGCAGTGCGTGGTGGCACCACCTGCTGGTCAAAGACAGCATCAGCCGTGCGTGGTGGCACCACCTGCTGGTCAAAGACAGCATCAGCAGTGCATGGTGGCACCACCTGCTGGTCAAAGACAGCATCAGCAGTGCGTGGTGGCACCACCTGCTGGTCAAAGACAGCATCAGCAGTGCTTGGTGGCACCACCTGCTGGTCAAAGACAGCATCAGCAGTGCGTGGTGGCACCACCTGCTGGTCAAAGACAGCATCAGCCGTGCGTGGTGGCACCACCTGCTGGTCAAAGACAGCATCAGCAGTGTGATGTGTTTCTGTTAGTCTCTGACCAGGGGGAGGAGCTTCAGGCCACCAGGGGTCAGTTGCTGCTGGTCCACACTCAGCTGCAGTACGAGCGTTTCAAGCGCCAGCAGCACGCCATCAGGAACCGCCGCCTACTCCGCAGAGTCATCAGCGCCGCCGCGCTGGAGGAGCAAAGTGTCGCCATGGTAACAAAAGCGCCTCACCTGTATACGCCGTCTCCGCCGCCTGACGCTTTGCTGCCTTGCAGCAAGCGCAGCTGGCCATCCAGGACCAGGAGATCCGGTCTCTGAGGTCCAGTCTGGACCAGGAGCAGCGGCGCTACGTTGAACTGCGACAGGACACGCTGGGCCAACAGCTGCGCACGCACGTGCAACATCTGGAGCAGCAGCAGAAGGAACAAGAACAAGAACACCTGAGACTGCGTGTAAGCCCCGCCCACAGGACACAAACACCTGACTATGCTGACTGCCCTCTGATTGGCTGTTTCAGAGCCAGCTGCAGGAGTGTCAGAGCAGACTCAGGGATTTGGAGGAGGAGCTTCAGAGAGCCAATCACAAGGCTTGCAATGCAGAGCATCAGCTGAGCCAGCTGTCACTCAAGGTGAGGAAGGCCCTCATTGGCCGAGAGCGCTGTCCGTCAAAGCCTGACCAGATGTTTTTGTGCAGCTCAGCGGCACTGACAAGTTACACCAGCAGATGTTCTTGCAGAACCAACAACTGCTTCTGCTCCGACAAACCAACAAGACTCTGATGGAGCAGCTGGAGGCTCCGCATCAACGCAGCTTCACTGTGAGAACACACACAACACACATCACACAACACACATGGAACACACACAACACACATGGAACACACACAACACACATGGAACACACACAACTCACATGGAACACACACAACTCACATGGAACACACACGACACACATGGAACACACACGACACACATGGAACACACACAACACACATGGAACACACACAACAGACATGGAACACACACAACACACATGGAACACACACGACACACATGGAACACACACGACACACATGGAACACACACGACACACATGGAACACACACAACAGACATGGAACACACACAACACACATGGAACACACAACACACATGGAACACACAACATACATGGAACACACACAACACACATGGAACACACACAACACACATGGAACACACACAACATACATGGAACACACACAACACACATGGAACACACACAACATACATGGAACACACATGGAACACACACGACACACATGGAACACACACGACACACACAACACACATGGAACACACACAACACACATGGAACACACACAACACACATGGAACACACACGACACACATGGAACACACACGACACACATGAAACACACACAACAGACATGGAACACACACGACACACATGGAACACACACGACACACATGAAACACACACAACAGACATGGAACACACACGACACACATGGAACACACACGACACACATGAAACACACACAACAGACATGGAACACACACGACACACATGGAACACACACGACACACATGAAACACACACGACACACATGGAACACACACAACACACATGGAACACACACAACACACATGGAACACACACAACACACATGGAACACACACGACACACATGGAACACACACGACACACATGAAACACACACAACAGACATGGAACACACACAACACACATGGAACACACACGACACACTAGGAAAACACACAACACACATGGAACACACACAACACACATGGAACACACACAACACACATGGAACACACACAACACACATGGAACACACAACAGACATAAAATACACATCATATACATACCACGTAGTACACAAGGAATATACATAGACACATGGAACATACCACATGGAACATACCGCATAGAACACATGGAACATACCGCATGGAACATACCGCATAGAACACATGGAACATTCCGCATAGGACACATGGAACATACCGCATAGAACACATTGAACATACCACATAGTCACATGGAACATACCGCATAGAACACATGGAACATACCACATAGTCACATGGAACATACCGCATAGAACACATGGAACATACCGCATAGGACACATGGAACATACCACATAGAACACATGGAACATACCACATAGAACACATGGAACATACCACATAGAACACATGGAACATACCGCATGGAACATACCGCATGGAACACATGGAACATACCGCATAGAACACATGGAACATACCGCATAGAACACATGGAACATACCGCATAGAACACATGGAACATACCGCATAGGACACATGGAACATACCGCATAGGACACATGGAACATACCACATAGAACACATGGAACATACCACATAGAACACATGGAACATACCGCATGGAACATACCGCATAGAACACATGGAACATACCGCATAGAACACATGGAACATACCATATAGTCACATGGAACATACCACATAGAACACATGGAACATACCACATAGTCACATGGAACATACCACATAGTCAGATGGAACATATGTAGAACACATGGAACATATCACATGGAACATACATAGACAACATGGAACCTACCACATGAAACATACCACATAGGACACATGGAACATACCGCATAGAACACATGGAACATACCGCATAGAACACATGGAACATACCACATAGTCACATGGAACATACCACATAGAACACATGGAACATACCACATAGTCACATGGAACATACCACATAGTCAGATGGAACATATGTAGAACACATGGAACATATCACATGGAACATACATAGACAACATGGAACCTACCACATGGAACATACCACATAGAACACATGGAACATACGTAATACACATGGAACATAGCACACATGAAACATATCACATAGTACACATGGAACATACCACATAGAACACATGAAACATACCACATAGTACACATGGAACATACCACATACAACACATGGAACATACATAGAACACATGGAACATACATAGTACACATGGAACATACATAGTACACATGGAACATACATAGTACACATGGAACATACCACATAGTACACATGGAACATACCACATAGCACACAAGGAACATACATAGTACACATGGAACATACATAGTACACATGGAACATAGTACACATGGAACATACATAGAACACATGGAACATACATAGTACACATGGAACATACCACATAGCACACATGGAACATACATAGTACACATGGAACATACATAGTACACATGGAACATAGTACACATGGAACATACATAGAACACATGGAACATACATAGTACACATGGAACATACCACTTAGTACACATGGAACATACATAGAACACATGGAACATACATAGTACACATGGAACCTACCACACAGAGCACATGGAACATTCAGAGAACACCTGGAACCTAGCACATAGAGCACATGGAACATACATAGAACACCTGGAACCTATCACATGGAACATAGGTAGAACCAAGGGCACACAGTCCCTGGAGAAGGTGCATACTCCCAGTGTTAAAAGATTGTTGTGTTTGTCTCTCAGGAGACGTCACTGCTGCAAGGCATTCTGGGTAGAGAATACCAGAGCCTGAAGGAGGCGGAGCTGCAGCAGCGACAGAAGTTAGAGGCGGCCAATCACAGAGCAGCAGATCTAGAGAACCATCTGGCCAAGAAGGAGCAGCTCATCGCAGATCAGAAGAAACTCCTGGATGACACCAAGAGGCGGAGCAGGTGGGTGTGGCGTGAGTCAGGCTCCGCCCCTCTGAGCGCTAATGACTAGTGTGTGTGGCAGAGAGGAGCTGGTGGCGTGCGAGGGTCGCGGCGGCGCTCTGAGGAGGATCGTCCAGACGCTGCAGAGCGAGATGCTTGAGCTGTACAGTCAGCTGGACGCTCTCAGCAGGTGGCACTCCACTCCACTCCACTCCACTCCACCACGCACTCATCCACCAATCACAAGACAGCATTCACAGTCTCTTCTAACCCCTGCAGGCCAGACCATGGCACGCCCGCGCTGCCCGCTACTCAGGGCCACCACAAGCCCCGCCCTTCCTCCAGTGTGGAGGTTGTGAATGGCGTGGTGACACGGCTCCTCCCCCCTGCGTCCACCTCCCCCTGCTCTCTGTCCCCCATCCAATCACCACTGGCTGTGGGTTCCTTCCTGGAGCAGAGGGCGTGGCAGTGCTTCAGACCGCCTCCTCCCAGCCAGGAGGAGGTGGAGGAGGAGATAGAGGAGGTCCAATCAGGAAGTCCGCTCTTGGGACAGGAGGCGGAGGCCATCCTCCTGGCAGGAAGTCCCCCCACGCAGGGCAGCATGTTGCCGCCACATGGAAGTGAAGCTCCGCCTCCCAGCGAGGGCGCGGACTTGTCGCTCGCCGTCCGCCAGAGACGACGTGAGCTGAGCATCATGGACTATGACGACATGGCGCCTCAGTTGTGACTTCCTGTCTGCAAGTGTCAAATAAACTTTTATTTTGCTGCACGCTCTTCTTTTCCTCTTTCACTCACCTGCTGGTCACATGTTTCTTTTCCTCTTTCACTCACCTGCTGGTCACATGTTTCTTTTCCTCTTTCACTCACCTGCTGGTCACATGTTTCTTTTCCTCTTTCACTCACCTGCTGCTCACATGTTTCTTTTCCTCTTTCACTCACCTGCTGGTCACATGTTTCTTTTCCTCTTTCACTCACCTGCTGCTCACATGTTTCTTTTCCTCTTTCACTCACCTGCTGGTCACATGTTTCTTTTCCTCTTTCACTCACCTGCTGGTCACATGGGCTTAAAGGTCGCCAACTTGACTTCCAGGTTTGTGTTACCATGACGATGACAGTAAAACATATTTCATCAACATGACTCACCTCACTAAACACCTCAATACATGCAACACTGTAATCATCTTCTCAAAACACCAGTTGTGTATCTAACTTGTTCAGCATACACATGTCCTGCATTATGACAGTGACACTACACTTTATGATAATGACACTACACTTTATGATAGTGATACTACACTTTATGGTAGTGACACTACACTTTATGATAATGACACTACACTTTGACAGTGACACTACACTTTATGATAGTGATACTACACTTTATGGTAGTGACACTACACTTTATGATAATGACACTACACTTTGACAGTGACACTACACTTTATGATAGTGATACTACACTTTATGGTAGTGACACTACACTTTATGATAATGACACTACACTTTGACAGTGACACTACACTTTATGATAGTGATACTACACTTTATGATAATGACACTACACTTTGACAGTGACACTACACTTTATGATAGTGATACTACACTTTATGATAATGACACTACACTTTGACAGTGACACTACACTTTATGATAGTGACACTACACTTCATGACAGTGACACTAAACTTTATGATAGTGATACCACATTTTGAGTGACACTGCACTTTATGACAGTGACACTACACTTTATGATAATGACACTACACTTTGACAGTGACACTACACTTTATGATAGTGATACTACACTTTATGGTAGTGATACTACACTTTATGATAGTGACACTACACTTTATGATAGTGACACTGCACTTTATGATAGTGACACTACACTTCATGACAGTGACACTACACTTTATGACAGTGACACTAAACTTTATGATAGTGATACTACATTTTGAGTGACACTACACTTTATGACAATGACACTACACTTTATGATAGTGACACTACACTTCATGACAGTGACACTACACTTTATGACTGACACTACACTTTATGATAGTGATACTACATTTTGAGGGACACTACACTTTATGAGAATGACATTACACTTTATGATAGTGACACTACACTTTATGACAGTGACACTACACTTTATGATAGTGATACTACATTTTGAGTGACACTACACTTTATGACAGTGACTACACTTTATGATAGTGACACTGCACTTTATGATAGTGACACTACACTTCATGACAGTGACACTACACTTTATGACAGTGACACTAAACTTTATGATAGTGATACTACATTTTGAGTGACACTACACTTTATGACAATGACACTACACTTTATGACAGTGACACTACACTTTATGATAGTGGCACTACACTTCATGACAGTGACACTACACTTTATGACTGACACTACACTTTATGATAGTGATACTACATTTTGAGGGACACTACACTTTATGAGAATGACATTACACTTTATGACAGTGACACTACACTTTATGATAGTGATACTACATTTTGAGTGACACTACACTTTATGACAGTGACTACACTTTATGATAGTGACATTACACTTCATGACAGTGACACTACACTATGACAGTGACACTACACTTCATGACAGTGACACAACCCTTTATGACAGTGACACTACACTTTATGATAGTGATACTACACTTTGACAGTGACACTACACTATGATAGTGACACTACACTTTATGATAGTGATACTACACTTTATGACAGCGACACTACAGTTTGAGTGACACTACACTTTATGACAGTGACACTACACTTTATGATAGTGATACTACACTTTATGACAGCGACACTACAGTTTGAATGACACTACACTTTATGACAGTGACACTACACATTGACAGTGACACTACACTTTGTTTATACTTTTTTAAGTTACGCAGTACAGACTTCAGTTAAAGAAAATGTTTATTTTTATTATGTTGAGTAGAAAATATTTCTATTCAAGTCCTAAAAATGAATACATCATTTATTCTATGAGTTATTTTGCACACAAATGTAAAAAAGACCAAACAAAAATAGAGTTGGTAACCCCACGTGGGCTGCGCGTCATTTAGTCAGCCCCGCCCCCCCCCCTCCCTGCGCGCGCGTTGTTGCCATGACAACGACCACTGCGTCCTGGCAACAGCAGCAGACAGAAGACATCTCTGAGGTACAATTCTTGTATTATTCACTGTCTTCTTATTGTTAGCATGCTAGCCAGCTAGTTAGCATGATAGCCAGCTAGTTAGCACCTTCTCCCATCCAAGTATTGTTTGCTTTATTGAACAACATGACTGTTGTTAGCATGCTAGCCAGCTAGTTAGCATGCTAGCCAGCTAGTTAGCACCTTCTCACATCCAAGCTATAGTTTGATTTATTGGACAACATGACTGTTGTTAGCATGCTAGCCACCTAGTTAGCATGCTAGCCACCTAGTTAGCATGTTAGCCACCTAGTTAGCATGATAGCCAGCTAGTTAGCACCTTCTCCCATCCAAGTATTGTTTGCTTTATTGAACAACATGACTGTTGTTAGCATGCTAGCCAGCTAGTTAGCATGCTAGCCAGCTAGTTAGCACCTTCTCACATCCAAGCTATAGTTTGATTTATTGGACAACATGACTGTTGTTAGCATGCTAGCCACCTAGTTAGCATGTTAGCCACCTAGTTAGCATGATAGCCAGCTAGTTAGCACCTTCTCCCATCCAAGTATTGTTTGCTTTATTGAACAACATGACTGTTGTTAGCATGCTAGCCACCTAGTTAGCATAATAGCCAGCTAGTTTGCATGCTAGCCAGCTAGTTAGCATACTAGCCACCTAGTTAGCACCTTCTCACGTCCATGCTATAGTTTGATTTATTGGACAACATGACTGTTGTTAGCATGCTAGCCACCTAGTTAGCATGCTAGCCACCTAGTTAGCATGATAGCCAGCTAGTTAGCACCTTCTCCCATCCAAGTATTGTTTGCTTTATTGAACAACATGACTGTTGTTAGCATGCTAGCCAGCTAGTTAGCATGCTAGCCAGCTAGTTAGCACCTTCTCACATCCAAGCTATAGTTTGATTTATTGGACAACATGACTGTTGTTAGCATGCTAGCCACCTACTTAGCATGCTAGCCACCTAGTTAGCATGCTAGCCACCTAGTTAGCATGTTAGCCACCTAGTTAGCATGATAGCCAGCTAGTTAGCACCTTCTCCCATCCAAGTATTGTTTGCTTTATTGAACAACATGACTGTTGTTAGCATGCTAGCCAGCTAGTTAGCATGCTAGCCAGCTAGTTAGCACCTTCTCACATCCAAGCTATAGTTTGATTTATTGGACAACATGACTGTTGTTAGCATGCTAGCCACCTAGTTAGCATGCTAGCCACCTAGTTAGCATGTTAGCCACCTAGTTAGCATGATAGCCAGCTAGTTAGCACCTTCTCCCATCCAAGTATTGTTTGCTTTATTGAACAACATGACTGTTGTTAGCATGCTAGCCACCTAGTTAGCATAATAGCCAGCTAGTTTGCATGCTAGCCAGCTAGTTAGCATACTAGCCACCTAGTTAGCACCTTCTCACGTCCATGCTATAGTTTGATTTATTGGACAACATGACTGTTGTTAGCATGCTAGCCACCTAGTTAGCATGCTAGCCACCTAGTTAGCATGCTAGCCACCTAGTTAGCACCTTCTCACGTCCAAGCTATAGTTTGATTTATTGGACAACATGACTGTTGTTAGCATGCTAGCCACCTAGTTAGCACCTTCTCACGTCCAAGCTATAGTTTGATTTATTGGACAACATGACTGTTGTTAGCATGCTAGCCACCTAGTTAGCATGCTAGCCACCTAGTTAGCATGATAGCCAGCTAGTTAGCATCTTCTCCCATCCAAGTATTGTTTGCTTTATTGAACAACATGACTGTTGTTAGCATGCTAGCCACCTAGTTAGCATGATAGCCAGCTAGTTAGCATGCTAGCCAGCAAGTTAGCATGATAGCCAGCTAGTTAGCACCTTCTCCAGTCCAAGTATTGTTTGCTTTATTGAACAACATGACTGTTGTTAGCATGCTAGCCACCTAGTTAGTATGATAGCCAGCTAGTTAGCATGCTAGCCACCTAGTTAGCACCTTCTCACGTCCAAGTAGGAAGTTTGATTTATTGGACAACATGACTGTTGTTAGCATGCTAGCCACCTAGTTAGCATGCTAGCCACCTAGTTAGCATGCTACCCCCCTAGTTAGCATGATAGCCAGCTAGTTAGCACCTTCTCCCATCCAAGTATTGTTTGCTTTATTGAACAACATGACTGTTGTTAGCATGCTAGCCACCTAGTTAGCATGATAGCCAGCTAGTTAGCATGCTACCCAGCACCTTTTCACGTCCAAGTAAGAGGCTAGCCACTATTCTTTGATTTATTGGACAACGTGACTGTTGTTCGCATGCTACCCAGCTAGTTATCATGCTAGCCACCTAGTTATCATGCTAGCCACCTAGTTAGCATGCTAACCAGCTAGTTAGCACCTTCTCATGTCCAAGTAAGAAGCTAGCCACTATTCTTTGATTTATTGGACAACGTGACTGTTGTTCGCATGCTACCCAGCTAGTTATCAAGCTAGCCACCTAGTTATCATGCTAGCCACCTAGTTATCATGCTAGCCACCTAGTTATCATGCTAGCCACCTAGTTAGCATGCTAGCTAAGTGGCTAGCATGCTAGCCAGCTAGTTAGCATGCTAGTCACTTAGTAAGCATGCTAGCCAGCTAGTTAGCATGCTAGCCACCTAGTTAGCATGCTAGTCAGCTAGTTATCATGCTAGCCAGCTAGTTATCATGCTAGCCAGCTAGTTATCACCATGTGACGTCCAAGCAGGAAGGTGTTGGTGATGGAGAAGCCCCTGAGAATCCCCCCTCAGATGTCCATCTACGCCGACCAGCACAACATCCTCCACCTGGTGCAGGTGTGCCCCACATTCTTTGTCCAGCACGTGACGTCACGTCCGGCTGCTACATGTGGCCTTGTGTCCAGAGCATGGTGTCCAGCCTGGCGGTGGACCAGCCCGACGACCCCATCGCCTACTTGCTGCTGCTGCTGAGGGACAGCAGTGTGCACGGTGAGGAGGACACACAAGATGGCGCTGCTTCCCGCCTTTTTCTCTCTCTCTCTCTCACTCTCTCTCTCGCTCACCCTTCCTTGTCTTGTGTCAGTTCCCAGGGTGCTCCTGCTGGGTCCACCTGCAGCTGGGAAACACACGCTGGTGAGTTGACACCACGTGACTCAGTCCTGCTCCTGCTCCTGGGTCTTCAAGTCTTGGATCTGGTTCTGGTCCATCAGGCCCAAAAGTTGTGTGCTGATCTGAGAGCTGTTCACGTGACCTTGAAGTGTTTACTGGAGGACCAATCAGAGACCAGCGAACAAGCACGCCAATACACACTCAAACAACAGGTACACACACACACACACACACACTCGTGTGACGCAAACAACACACTCAGGTGTGTGTGTGTGTGTGTGTGTGTGTGTGCGTGTGTGTGTGTGTGTGTGTGTGTGTGTGTGTGTGTGTGTGTGTGTGTGTGTGTGTGTGTGTGTGTGTGTGTGTGTGTGTGTGTTAGGAGGTTCCTGATGAGTTGCTGGTCCAGTTGATTCAAGAAAGACTCAAACAAACTGACTGCTTCAACCAGGTAAACACACAAGTGCTGGACTATAGACTCACCTGGTCTAGGTAGACTGTCCTGGTCTAAGTCACGCTTCCTTGTTTGGATAGAAAGTCCTACCTTGGTCTACATAGCATGTCCTGATCTAGGTAGTGTGCCTTGGTCTGAGGAAAGGAGACATGTGAGGAAAAAAAAAGAAAGATGAGGAAAGGAGACATGTGAGGAAAGGAAATATGAGGAAAGGAAAGATGTGAGGAAAGGAAAGATGTGAGGAAAGGAAATATGTGAGGAAAGGAAAGATGAGGAAAGGAAACA
Organism: Nerophis lumbriciformis; assembly: GCF_033978685.3. Lineage (NCBI taxonomy): Eukaryota > Metazoa > Chordata > Actinopteri > Syngnathiformes > Syngnathidae > Nerophis > Nerophis lumbriciformis. The sequence continues at coordinate 1,402,968 of NC_084567.2, read as the reverse complement.
TGAGAGGAAAGGAAAAATGAGGAAAGGAGACGTGAGGAAAGGAAAGATGATGAAAGGAAACATGTGAGGAAAGGAAAAATGAGGAAAGGAGACATGAGGAAAGGCAAGATGTGAGGAAAGGAAAGATGAGGAAAGGAAATATGATGAAAGGAAACATGTGAGGAAAGGAAATATGAGTAAAGGAAACATGTGAGGAAAGGAAACATGTGAGGAAAGGAAAAATGAGGAAAGGAGACATGAGGAAAGGCAAGATGTGAGGAAAGGAAATATGATGAAAGGAAACATGTGAGGAAAGGAAATATGAGTAAAGGAAACGTGTGAGGAAAGGAAACATGTGAGGAAAAGAAACATGTGAGGAAAGGAAAGATGAGGAAAGGAAACGTGAGGAAAGAAAAGATGAGGAAAGGAAACGTGAGGAAAAAAAACATGTGAGGAAAGGAATCATGTGAGGAAAGGAAAGATGAGGAAATCAGACATGTGAGGAAAGGAGACATGTGAGGAAAGGAGACATGTCAGGAAAGGAGGCATGTGAGGAAAGGAAAGATGAGGAAAGGAGACATTTGAGGAAAGGAGACATGTGAGGAAAGGAAACATGTCATGAAAGGAAAGAGGAGGAAAGGAGACATGTGAGGAAAGGAAACATGTCATGAAAGGAAAGAGGAGGAAAGGAGACATGTGAGGAAAGGAAAGATGTGAGAAAATGAGACATGTGAGGAAAGGGAAGATGAGGAAAGGAGACATGTGAGGAAAGGAAAGATGAGGAAAGGAAATATGATGAAAGGAAACATGTGAGGAAAGGAAATATGAGTAAAGGAAACGTGTGAGGAAAGGAAACATGTGAGGAAAGGAAAGATGAGGAAAGGAAACATGTGAGGAAAGAAAAGATGAGGAAAGGAAACATGTGAGGAAAAAAAACATGTGAGGAAAGGAATCATGTGAGGAGAGGAAATGAGACATGTGAGGAAAGGAGACGTGAGGAAAGGAGACATGTCAGGAAAGGAGGCATGTGAGGAAAGGAAAGATGAGGAAAGGAGACATTTGAGGAAAGGAGACATGTGAGGAAAGGAAACATGTCATGAAAGGAAAGAGGAGGAAAGGAGACATGTGAGGAAAGGAAAGATGTGAGAAAATGAGACATGTGAGGAAAGGGAAGATGAGGAAAGGAGACATGTGAGGTGTCAAGACTTGGACTGTGAGGAAAGGAGACATGTGAGGAAAGGAGACATGTGAGGAAAGGAAAAGATGTGAGGAAAGGAAAAGATGTGAGGAAAGGAGACGTGAGGAAAGGAGACATGTGAGGAAAGGAAAAGATGTGAGGAAAGGAGCCATGTGAGAAAAGGAGCCATGTGAGGATCCTTGTTGTGTCCAGGGTTGGGTGTTGGATGGACTTCCTCAGACTCGCCTGCAGGCTCGTAATCTCCAGCAGGGCGGCGTCATTCCCAAACACGTGGGTAGGTTTTCTTCTGTGGAGACACTTCCTGTTTGCGTGGAGGAGGAAGTGATGTCACGGCGTGATGTTTGACAGTGATCCTGGAGGCTCCTGAAGACGTCCTGATGGAGAGACATCAAGGCCGGCTGCTGGACCCGCTGACAGGAGGTCTGGACCGCCACTTCCTGTTTGAGAGCAGAGGAAAGCAGGTGACATCACTTCCTGTGTGCAGACGTGTACCACCAGACCTTCATCAGGCCGGCTGATGACGAGGTGCAGCAGCGTTTGGAGGCCAAGGTGGACGCGTCACAGAGTCAGCTGATGGCCGACCTGCAGCGTTATCGCTGTGAGGTCACGGGGATAAGCTCCGCCTACTGCCACATCTTGAAGACCGTCAACAGCGACCAGCCTCCTCTACACATCTACCAACAAGGTCTCACATACTACCTATATACCATATATACTATACTATGTATAATACCCAGTACATATACTATATATATATATATACACTACATATGCTCTATATATACTATACTATGTATAATACCCAGTACATATACTATATATATATATATACACTACATATGCTCTATATATACTATACTATGTATAATACCCAGTACATATACTATATATATATATATACACTACATATGCTCTATATATACTATACTATGTATAATACCCAGTACATATACTGTATATACTAAGTATAGTACCCAATACATATACTGTATATACATAGTATAGTACCCAGTACATATACTGTAGATACTAAGTATATATACAGTACATATACTGTATATACTATATATATATATATATACACAGTACATATAATGTGTATATATACACACACATATATGTATAGTATATGTTTATGTACTGTATAGTATATATATTTCTGCAATAGACACATTTACATACAGTATGTATTTTTCAGTTCTGGCTTTTGTCCGGACTCAGCGTTGCACTCGGACTCCCAGAGTCCTCCTGTTGGGTCCACCAGGCTCAGGGAAGACTCATCAAGCCAAACTGCTGACTGACAAGTACAAGATGGTGGACAGTAAGCACAAACACTGTAACACGGTCATATAGTAACACTGTAACACTGTCATATAGTAACACTGTAACACGGTCATATTGTAACACTGTAACACGGTCATATAGTAACACTGTAACACTGTCATATAGTAACACTGTAACACGGTCATAGGGGAACACTAACACTGTAATATAGTAACATTGTAACACTGTGATATTGTAACTCTGTATTATAGTAACACTGTAATATGGCAATACTTTAACACTGTATTATAGTAACACTGTAATATAGTAACACTGTAATATAGTTACACTATAATATAGTTACACTGTAATATGGCAATACTGTAACACTGTAATATAGTAAGACTATAATATAGTAAGACTAATATTGTAACACTGTAATATAGTAACATTGTAACTCTGTAATATTGTAACACTGATATTGTAACACTGTAATATGGCAATACTGTAACACTGTAATGTAGTAAGACTGTAATGTAGTAACACTGTAATATATTAACACTGTAATACAGTAAGACTGTATTATAGTAACACTGTAATATAGTAAGACTGTAGTACAGTAAGACTGTAATATAGTAAGACTGTAGTACAGTAAGACTGTAATATAGTAAGACTGTAATACAGTAAGACTGTAATACAGTAAGAATGTAATATAGTAACACTGTAATACAGTAAGACTATAATATAGTAACACTGTAATACAGTAAGACTGTAATATAGTAAGACTGTATTATAGTAACACTGTAATATAGTAAGACTGTAATACAGTAAGACTGTAATATAGTAACACTGTAATATGGCAATACTGTAACACTGTAATATAGTAACACTGTAATATAGTAAGACTGTAATACTGTAATATAGTAAGACTGAAATATAGTAAGACTGTAACATTGTAACACTGTAATATAGTAACACTGTAATATGGCAATACTGTAACACTGTAATATTGTAACACTGATATTGTAACACTCTAATATGGCAATACTGTAACACTGTAATGTAGTAACACTGTAATATAGTAAGACTGTAATACAGTTAGACTGTAATATAGTAACACTGTGATATAGTAAGACTGTAATACAGTAAGACTGTAATACAGTAGGACTGTAATATAGTAAGACTAATACAGTAAGACTGTAATATAGTAACACTGTAATACAGTAAGACTGTAATATAGTAAGACTGTAATACAGTAAGACTGTAATATAGTAAGACTGTAATACAGTAAGACTGTAATATAGTAACACTGTAATATGGCAATACTGTAACACTGTAATATAGTAAGACTGAAATATAGTAAGACTGAAATATAGTAAGACTGTAATATAGTAACACTGTAATATTGTAACACTGTGATATTGTAACACTGTAATATGGCAATACTGTAACACTGTAATGTAGTAACACTGTAATATAGTAAGACTGTAATACAGTAAGACTGTAATATAGTAACACTGTGATATAGTAAGACTGTATTATAGTAACACTGTAATATAGTAAGACTGTATTACAGTAAGACTGTAATATAGTAAGACTGTAATACAGTAAGACTGTAATATAGTAACACTGTAATATGGCAATACTGTAACACTGTAATATAGTAACACTGTAATATGGCAATACTGTAATACTGTAATATAGTAAGACTGTAATATAGTAACACTGTAATATAGTAACATTGTAACACTGTAATATTGTAACACTGTGATATTGTAACACTGTAGTATGGCAATACTGTAACACTGTAATGTAGTAACACTGTAATATAGTAACACTGTAATACAGTAAGACTGTAATATAGTAACACTGTGATATGGTAAGACTGTAATGCAGTAAGACTGTAATATAGTAAGACTGTAATTTGGTAAGACTGTAAGGTGGTGTAAGAGTAACACTTGTGGTGTGTTAGTATGTTGGACTGACCTGCTGCGATGGGCTGAAGCTGACCAGTCAGCCATTGGAGAAGAAGTGCGATCACACCTGCATGCTGCACAGCCAGGTGGGTGGAGCTTAGTGCGGTGGGCGGAGCTACCATATGTCCATTTCTTTGTTGACTTTGTGAAGGTCTGGTAGAAGACGATGTAGGCCACACACACACACACACACACACACACACACACACACACACACACACACACACACACTGGTCAATGATGTGACATGACTGCCCCTAGTGGTCCACAAGTGAAGTGTTCTCCAGTTCCAGAGTCCGTGACTCTCCAAGTTCTCCAAGAACGTCTGAGCCGAGTGGACTGCAGCTCCAAAGGCTGGATCCTTCACCACCTTCCATCTGAACCTCAGCACACCAAGCACCTGCAGCAATCACTCAACTCACCCAACAGGTGCACGCACACACACGCACACACACACACACACTTCACGACCTTTGACCCCGTGTGTGCCGCAGGGTTTTCTTCCTGGAGTTGACCGATGACCTTTGTTTGGAGAGACTCACGCTGAGAAGCACGGACCCCGTCACCGGCCTCAGGTCAGTGTCCCCCCCCCCCGCCTCCGTCTCAGACCACCTCCATGATGTCACTTCCTGCCTCAGCTTTCACGCCGTCACTCGACCCCCTCCGGACCCTGAGGTCCAGGACCGTCTGCAGAGCAGGAGCGAGGACAGCCCGGACATCGTCACACACACGCTCGGTGTGTACAGGACGCACACTGCAGGCCTGCAGGTACACACACACACACACACACACACACGGTTATCATTAAGTCTCATTTATTGTGTGTGTGTGTGTGTGTGTGTGTGTGTGTGTAGTGTGTTTTCCCAGAAGGCTTGCACGTTGATGCTGATCAGGATCCTCAGTGTGTGTTTGAGGCTTTGGAGAAACATCTCACCATTGAGTGACAACACTTTGTGTGTGTGTGTGTGTCCAGATCTCCTTACCATGCTTGTTGACTTAAAGGCGGAGCTTTGTGATGATTGACAGCTCACTGAAGTCTTACTGAAGTCTTTGTCAGGCAATTTTGGTAAACGACTATAATTAATCCTCCTTTTAGGTCAATGTGTGATTGACAGCTCTATTTTAAGACTTCCTGTCAGCGACAGGAAGTGGAGCGACGGAGACGTGATACATGTCGGACACACGGTCACGTCAGATGTTTCAACTTCGCAACGTTTCGTGCTGTTTTTTATTGATTTTCTTTACAGACAATAAAGTTGATTGCTATAAATTCTGCAATCTTTGCAGGTTTATTAACGTTCATACATTCATACTGAAACTGAAAGTTAACTTGACCACACATTCTTCTTCGCTCTCTGGCCAGGCTGGCACAAACACACGTTCCCTCCTATTCACACATTCATCAAGTGTGCTGTGTTAGTAATTGGCTTGCAAACTGAAGTACTTGGTTCGAATCCTGGCCGGTCAGGTGCAGCACATTATGTACATTTCTCTTTGAAATCTCTTATTTTGCACTAAAATGTTGAACAATTTCCGCAGATATCTGTTTTAGTTGTGTTAAATGTTTCAATCCATCCATCCATCCATCTTCTTCCGCTTATCCGAGGTCGGGTCGCGGGGGCAGCAGCCTAAGCATGTGCACTAAAATAATATAGAACATTTTACTATATAATTACAATTTTCAATCTAAATAACTCAAACATTGAACAATTTCGGGTGTGTTTCGTTGCAGAAAACAATAGATAATCGAACACTTTCTGTATAATTCTGTTTAAGTATGTTACAGTTGTTGTTTTGCACACAAAAAAAGAATAATTGCTGTACACTTTTTATTTTTATTTTGTTAAATTAGTTATTTTGCACTAAAAATACATTATTAAACAATTTCAGGAAGTGGCTGTTTTGATTTTGTTGAATGCTATTTTGCACTAAAAATATTGAACAATTTCCACAAATATCTGTTTTAGTTTTGTTACACGTGTTACTTTGCACGAAAATAATGTGGTGTGATTGTATTATTGTATTATCTAACATTTTATTATATAATTAAAGATTTAAATTTGAATAACTTATTTTAATAACAAAGTTAATTTATAAATAACTTAAATACATACTTTCCAACCTTGAGACCTCCAATTTCGGGAGGTGGGGGGTGGGTGCGGGGGGCATGGTTGGGGCGGGGGCGTCGTTGGGGCGTGGTTAAGAGGGGAGGAGTATATTTACAGCTAGAATTCACCAAGTCAAGTATTTCATATATATATATATATATATATATATATATCCCCGCGACCCCAAAGGGAATAAGCAGTAGTAAATGGAAGAATGGATGGATGGATATATATATATATGTATATATACATATATATATATATATATATAGTTTGAAGTATCAATTATCCAAACAGTTTTGTTTGCATATTTTCAGGATATATATATATATGTATATATATATATATATATATATAATAAATAATTGACTTTCAGTGAATTCTAGCTATATATATATATATATATATATATATATATATATATATATATATATATATATATATATATATATATATATATATAAATAAAAGAAATACTTGAATTTCAGTGTTCATTTATTTACACATATACACACACATAACACTCATCTACTCATTGTTGAGTTAAGGGCTGAATTGTCCATCCTTGTTCTATTCTCTGTCACTATTGGAGCTGGAGGGGGCGTGGCCTCCAGCTACGCCTGAATTTCGGGAGATTTTCGGGAGAAAATTTGTCCCGGGAGGTTTTCGGGAGAGGCGCTGAATTTCGGGAGTCTCCCGGAAAATCCGGGAGGGTTGGCAAGTATGCTTGAATATTGAACAATTTCTGTAAATTTTGGTTTTAAATGTTGTCAAGTGTGTTTCTGTCAGAGGTGGGTAGAGTAGCCAGAAATTGTACTCAAGTAAGAGTACTGTTACTTTAGAGATTTATTACTCAAGTAAAAGTAAGGAGTAGTCACCCAAATATTTACTTGAGTAAAAGTAAAAAGTATGTTGTGAAAAAACTACTCAAGTACTGAGTAACTGATGAGAAACATACACACTCATATCATATATATATATATATATATATATATATATATATATATATATATATATATATATATATATATATATATATATATATATATATATATTCATATACATATATATATATATATATATATATATACACATACATTGATATATACAGTATATCATTTATATTTATTTATTTTGCAGTTTTTGTTTACATGTTAAAGGTGTTTTAATGAATATACATGCATGTTTAACACATATAGATTCCTTTCTTTCATGAAGGCAAGAATATAAGTTGGTGTATTACCTGATTCTGATGACTTGCATTGATTGTAATCAGACAGTAGTGATGATAACGTCCACGTTTTCAAATGCAGGAGAAAAAAAGTTCCTCCTTTCTGTCTAATACCACATGAAAGTGGTTGGTTTTTGGTATCTTATTTGTCCAGCTTCCATATTCGTTTTCACACACTTTACAAGAAATACATTGTCGGCAAATTCCGTAGCTTGCTAGCTTGTTTGCGCTGGCTTTCGGAGACTCTTATTTTGAAAGCGCAGGCGCGATAGAGCGGCACTTTTATTGTGAAGACAGGAACTGTGCAGTCAGTCTTTAGGCTTTTGACGGGATGTACGGTTGAAATAAAAAAGGGTCTTTTTTTCCTTCACACTTTTGATTGATTGATTGAAACTTTCATTAGTAGATTGCACAGTGAAGTACATATTCCGTACAATTGACCACTAAATGGTAACACCCCAATAAGTTTTTACACTTGTTTAAGTCAGGTCATGTGACCGCCTGGCTCTGTTTGATTGGTCCAACGTCACCAGTGACTGCATCTGATTGGTGGAATGGAGTCATACGTCACTAGTGACTGCATTTTATTGGTGGAACGGAGTGAAACGTCACCAGTAAGGCAGGCACTATGAAGGTCTGTCTGACAGACCAAAACAAACAAAGTGTGCATTAACAGATCGATAAAAATTAGTAGCGAGTAGCGAGCTGAATGTAGATAAAAGTAGCGGAGTAAAAGTAGCGTTTCTTCTCTATAAATATACTCAAGTAAAAGTAAAAGTATGTTGCATTAAAACTACTCTTAGAAGTACAATTTATCCCAAAAGTTACTCAAGTAGATGTAACGGAGTAAATGTAGCGCGTTACTACCCACCTCTGGTTTCTGTGTAGAAAAAAATGAGATATTGAATAATTTCTGTACATTTTTGTTTGAACTTTTAAAATAAATTACTGAACAATTTCAGTAAATGGCTGTTTTGATGTTGTTAAATGTGTTATTTTGCACCCAAAAAAAAATGTAATTATTGAACCATTAATGTTTGAAATTGTGTTAAATTTGCTACTTTGCCCAAAACATATTTAACAATGTGAGTAATAAATATTTTTTTACTTTGCACACACAAATAATTATTGAGCAATTTCTGTACATTTCTGTTTTAATTTTGTCAAATGTGTTGTTTTACACTAGAATGTGTGTGTGAATGGGTGAATGTGGAAATAGTGTCAAAGCGCTTTGAGTACCTTTAAGGTAGAAAAGCGCTATACAAGTATAACCCATTTATCATAATTTATTTATAATTATTAAACAATTTCAGTTTTTATTTTTGTTAAATGTTATTTTACACAATTTTTTTTTCAAACAATTTGTGTACATTTCTGTTTATTTAAAAAAAAATGTTGCACAAAAAATAACATTGAACCATTTTTGCACATTTTAATTTTGTTAAATTAGTTATTTTGCACAAAAAACACATTATTAAACAATTTCGGGAAGTGGCTGTTTTGATTTTGTTGAGTGCTATTTTGCACTAAAAATATTGAACAATTTCCACAAATATCTGTTTTAGTTTTGTTACATGTTACTTTGCACGAAAATAATATATAACATTTTATTATATAATTAAAGATTTAAATTTGAATAACGAAGTTAATTTATAAATAACTTAAATATTGAACAATTTCTGTAAATTTCGGTTTTAAATGTTGTCAAGTGTGTTTCTTTGTAGAAAAAAATTAGATATTGAATAATTTCTGTACATTTTTGTTTGAATTTTTAAAATAAATTACTGAACAATTTCAGTAAATGGCTGTTTTGATGTTGTTAAATGTGTTATTTTGCACCCAATTTTTTTATTTATTATTGAACCATTTATGTTTGAAATTGTGTTACATTTGTTACTTTGCCCTAAACATATTTAACAATGTGAGTACATTTCTTTTTTAAATATTTTTTTATTTTGCACACAAATAATTATCGAGCAATTTCTGTACATTTCTGTTTTAATTTTGTCAAATGTGTTGTTTTACACTAGAAACAATTAATTATTGAACAATTTCAGTTTTTATTTTTGTTAAATGTTATTTTACACAATTTTTTTCTTCAAACAATTTGTGTACATTTTTGTTTAGTTTTTTTTAAATGTTGCACAAAAAATAACATTGAACCATTTTTGCACATTTTAATTTTGTTAAATTAGTTATTTTGCACAAAAAACACATTATTAAACAATTTCGGGAAGTGGCTGTTTTGATTTTGTTGAGTGCTATTTTGCACTAAAAATATTGAACAATTTCCACAAATATCTGTTTTAGTTTTGTTACATGTTACTTTGCACGAAAATAATATTTAACATTTTATTATATAATTAAAGATTTAAATTCGAATAACTTATTTTAATAACGAAGTTAATTTATAAATAACTTAAATATTGAAACATTTCTGTAAATTTCGGTTTTAAATGTTGTCAAGTGTGTTTTTTTTGTAGAAAAAAAATGAGATATTGAATAATTTCTGTACATTTTTGTTTGACTTTTTAAAATTACTGAAATGTTTCAGTAAATGGCTGTTTTGATGTTGTTAAATGTGTCATTTGAAAAAAATAATTATTTAACCTTTTATGTTTGAAATTGTGTTAAATTTGCTACTTTGCCCTAAACATATTTAACAATGTGAGTACATTTCTTTATTAAATATTTTTTATTTTGCACACACATAATTATTGAGCAATTTCTGTACATTTCTGTTTTAATTTTGTCAAATGTGTTGTTTTACACTAGAAACAATTAATTATTGAACAATTTCAGTTTTTATTTTTGTTAAATGTTATTTTACACAATTTTTTTTCAAACAATTTGTGTACATTTCTGTTTATTTTTAAAAAAAATGTTGCACAAAAAATAACATGGAACCATTTTTGCACATTTTAATTTTGTTAAATTAGTTATTTTGCACAGAAAATATTGTTGCGCGATTTCTTTAAATGTCTGTTACAATTTTCTTAAAATTGTTATTTTGCAAAAAGGAATACGTTTGTTTGCAGGGTTAGGGTTAGGTTTTTTTTTTTAAATAATAAAATGTTGTTAATAAATAGCACGTGTTTCTATATAAACTGCATGATAATCCATTAAGAAATAAGCAAGTTATGAGATATTTGACCAAATGTGTTTTATCGTGAGATCTACTCATCTATGTTTATGATGCTAACTGACCAAGCTGCAGTATATTTAATATAATATTCAATTATTATATTATTTCATCCATATTTAATATATTTAATATTATTGTTGGCGGACAGTGAGTTCAAAGCGTAGAAAAGTAACGACTGTTGCTATGGAAACGACTAAAGCGTCCACTTGACACGGATGAAGCGGTGCACTGCCAAGTGAATCTACTGCGCATGTCCCCAAAAGCCGGGAAAGAGGCGTGCCAACAGTGACGTCACAGGAAGCGACTTCTTTCGCTGGTGTCGCCGGAACACGAGTTTCACGGTGAGTGTTTTCCTGACTTTTGCAAGTTTTTGAGGACTTTTTTTTTTATCGCCAACCTAAAAAACTTAACAGAAAATATGTTTGGGTGGTTTTCAATACCGTCAATTCGTTAAGTGACGGAAGAGGCTGCCGGCATGAAGCTACCTTTAGCATTAGCTGCTGTAACCAAAACACGCACCCACGTGTTGGCTGAGCGATGGTGTCCGAGTTTCAAAACTCGGACACCATCAAATGAACTCAGTCCGAGTTTCAAAACTCGGACTGAGTTCATTTGATCCCGACTCGCTTCAGAAATGTGACATCTGAAAGTCTGATCTGTGTTAGGCTTCAGCTCCATGCAAAAAGTGTCCGAGGCTTCTTAAGGCACTTGAACGCATCATCAGCATTATGTAAACATGCACGATGTTTTTCTATTTATTTTATTAACCTTTATTTATCAATTGCAACATTTACAAACATTTGAGAAATAATAATCAAAATAAGTACAAAAACAGTACAAAACAGCGCCAGGGGGTTGTAAACTCAACAAAGTAGCTAAAATAGAATGCAATATATATATATATGTATATATATATATATATATATATATATATATATATATATATATAAACAAAGTGCAAAGCCATAGGCTCACACAATTTCAGTAAATAATTTCAATCAATCAATCAATGTTTATTTATATAGCCCTAAATCACGAGTGTCTCAAAGGGCTGCACAACCACATCCCACATCAGGGCAAGGAAAAACTGGTGGATCTAACATAATGGTGTGAGAGTCCAGTCCATAGTGGATCTAACATAATAGTGAGAGAGTCCAGTCCATAGTGGATCTAACATAATAGTGAGAGTCCAGTCCATAGTGGATCTAACATAATAGTGTGAGAGTCAAGTCCATAGTGGATCTAACATAATAGTGAGAGTCCAGTCCATAGTGGATCTAACATAATAGTGAGAGTTCAGTCCATAGTGGATCTAACATAAGAGTAAGAGTCCAGTCCATAGTGGATCTAACATAATAGTGAGAGAGTCCAGTCCATAGTGGATCTAACATAATAGTAAGAGTCCAGTCCATAGTGGATCTAACATAATAGTGTGAGTCCAGTCCCTAGTGGATCTAACATAATAGTGAGAGTCCAGTCCATGGTGGATCTAACATAATAGTGTGAGAGTCCAGTCCATAGTGGATCTAACATAATAGTAAGAGTCCAGTCCATAGTGGATCTAACATAATAGTGTGAGAGTCCAGTCCATAGTGGATCTAACATAATAGTGAGAGTCCAGTCCATAGTGGATCTAACATAATAGTGTGAGAGTCCAGTCCATAGTGGATCTAACATAATAGTGTGAGAGTCCAGTCCATAGTGGATCTAACATAATAGTGTGAGAGTCCAGTCCATAGTGGATCTAACATAATAGTGTGAGAGTCCAGTCCATAGTGGATCTAACATAATAGTGTGAGAGTCCAGTCCATAGTGTATCTAACATAATAGTGAGAGTCCAGTCCATAGTGGATCTAACATAATAGTGAGAGTCCAGTCCATAGTGGATCTAACATAATAGTGTGAGGGTCCAGTCCATAGTGGATCTAACATAATAGTGTTGAGAGTCCAGTCCATAGTGGATCTAACATAATAGTGTGAGAGTCCAGTCCATAGTGGCTCTAACATAATAGTGTGAGAGTCCAGTCCATAGTGGATCTAACATAATAGTGTGAGAGTCCAGTTCATAGTGGATCTAACATAATAGTGTGAGAGTCCAGTTCATAGTGGATCTAACATAATAGTGTGAGAGTCCAGTCCATAGTGGATCTAACATAATAGTGTGAGAGTCCAGTCCATAGTGGATCTAACATAATAGTGTGAGAGTCCAGTCCATAGTGGATCTAACATAATAGTGTGAGAGTCCAGTCCATAGTGGATCTAACATAATAGTGTGAGAGTCCAGTCCATAGTGGATCTAACATAATAGTGTGAGAGTCCAGTCCATAGTGGATCTAACATACTAGTGTGAGAGTCCAGTCCATAGTGGATCTAACATAATAGTGTGAGAGTCCAGTCCATAGTGGATCTAGCATGATAGTGAGAGTCCAGTCCATAGTGGATCTAACATAATAGTGAGAGTTCAGTCCATAGTGGATCTAACATAATAGTGAGAGTCCAGTCCATAGTGGATCTAACATAATAGTGAGAGTCCAGTCCATAGTGGATCTAACATAATAGTGAGAGTCCAGTCCATAGTGGATCTAACATAATAGTGAGAGTCCAGTTCATAGTGGATCTAACATAATAGTGAGAGTCCAGTCCATAGTGGATCTAACATAATAGTGAGAGTCCAGTCCATAGTGGATCTAACATAATAGTGAGAGTCCAGTCCATAGTGGATCTAACATAATAGTGAGAGTCCAGTTCATAGTGGATCTAACATAATAGTGTGAGAGTCCAGTCCATAGTGGATCTCACATAATATTGTGAGAGTCTAGTCCATAGTGGATCTAACATAATAGTGAGAGTCCAGTCCATAGTGGATCTAACATAATAGTGTGCGAGTCCAGTCCATAGTGGATCTAACATACTAGTGAGAGTCCAGTCCATAGTGGATCTAACATAATAGTGTGAGAGTCCAGTCCATAGTGGATCTAACATGATAGTGTGAGAGTCCAGTCCATAGTGGATCTCACATAATATTGTGAGAGTCTAGTCCATAGTGGATCTAACATAATAGTGAGAGTCCAGTCCATAGTGGATCTAACATAATAGTGTGCGAGTCCAGTCCATAGTGGATCTAACATACTAGTGTGAGAGTCCAGTCCATAGTGGATCTAACATAATAGTGTGAGAGTCCAGTCCATAGTGGATCTAACATGATAGTGAGAGTCCAGTCCATAGTGGATCTAACATAATAGTGAGAGTCCAGTCCATAGTGGATCTAACATAATAGTGTGAGAGTCCAGTCCATAGTGGATCTAACATGATAGTGAGAGTCCAGTCCATAGTGGATCTAACATAATAGTGAGAGTTCAGTCCATAGTGGATCTAACATAATAGTGAGAGTCCAGTCCATAGTGGATCTAACATAATAGTGTGAGAGTCCAGTCCATAGTGGATCTAGCATGATAGTGAGAGTCCAGTCCATAGTGGATCTAACATAATAGTGTGAGAGTCCAGTTCATAGTGGATCTAACATAATAGTGAGAGTCCAGTCCATAGTGGATCTAACATAATAGTGTGAGAGTCCAGTCCATAGTGGATCTAACATGATAGTGAGAGTCCAGTCCATAGTGGATCTAACATAATAGTGAGAGTTCAGTCCATAGTGGATCTAACATAATAGTGAGAGTCCAGTCCATAGTGGATCTAACATAATAGTGAGAGTCCAGTCCATAGTGGATCTAACATAATAGTGTGAAAGTCCAGTCCATAGTGGATCTAACATAATAGTGTGAGAGTCCAGTCCATAGTGGATCTAACATAATAGTGAGAGTCCAGTCCATAGTGGATCTAACATAATAGTGTGAGAGTCCAGTCCATAGTGGATCTAACATAATAGTGTGAGAGTCCAGTCCATAGTGGATCTAACATAATAGTGAGAGAGTCCAGTCCATAGTGGATCTAACATAATAGTGAGAGTCCAGTCCATAGTGGATCTAACATAATAGTGTGAGAGTCCAGTCCATAGTGGATCTAACATAATAGTGAGAGTCCAGTACATAGTGGATCTAACATAATAGTGAGAGTCCAGTCCATAGTGGATCTAACATAATAGTGTGAGAGTCCAGTCCATAGTGGATCTAACATAATAGTGTGAGAGTCCAGTCCATAGTGGATCTAACATACTAGTGTGAGAGTCCAGTCCATAGTGGATCTAACATAATAGTGTGAGAGTCCAGTCCATAGTGGATCTAACATGATAGTGAGAGTCCAGTCCATAGTGGATCTAACATAATAGTGAGAGTTCAGTCCATAGTGGATCTAACATAATAGTGAGAGTCCAGTCCATAGTGGATCTAACATAATAGTGAGAGTCCAGTCCATAGTGGATCTAACATAATAGTGAGAGTCCAGTCCATAGTGGATCTAACATAATAGTGAGAGTCCAGTTCATAGTGGATCTAACATAATAGTGAGAGTCCAGTCCATAGTGGATCTAACATAATAGTGAGAGTCCAGTCCATAGTGGATCTAACATAATAGTGAGAGTCCAGTCCATAGTGGATCTAACATAATAGTGAGAGTCCAGTTCATAGTGGATCTAACATAATAGTGTGAGAGTCCAGTCCATAGTGGATCTCACATAATATTGTGAGAGTCTAGTCCATAGTGGATCTAACATAATAGTGAGAGTCCAGTCCATAGTGGATCTAACATAATAGTGTGCGAGTCCAGTCCATAGTGGATCTAACATACTAGTGAGAGTCCAGTCCATAGTGGATCTAACATAATAGTGTGAGAGTCCAGTCCATAGTGGATCTAACATGATAGTGTGAGAGTCCAGTCCATAGTGGATCTCACATAATATTGTGAGAGTCTAGTCCATAGTGGATCTAACATAATAGTGAGAGTCCAGTCCATAGTGGATCTAACATAATAGTGTGCGAGTCCAGTCCATAGTGGATCTAACATACTAGTGTGAGAGTCCAGTCCATAGTGGATCTAACATAATAGTGTGAGAGTCCAGTCCATAGTGGATCTAACATGATAGTGAGAGTCCAGTCCATAGTGGATCTAACATAATAGTGAGAGTCCAGTCCATAGTGGATCTAACATAATAGTGTGAGAGTCCAGTCCATAGTGGATCTAACATGATAGTGAGAGTCCAGTCCATAGTGGATCTAACATAATAGTGAGAGTTCAGTCCATAGTGGATCTAACATAATAGTGAGAGTCCAGTCCATAGTGGATCTAACATAATAGTGTGAGAGTCCAGTCCATAGTGGATCTAGCATGATAGTGAGAGTCCAGTCCATAGTGGATCTAACATAATAGTGTGAGAGTCCAGTTCATAGTGGATCTAACATAATAGTGAGAGTCCAGTCCATAGTGGATCTAACATAATAGTGTGAGAGTCCAGTCCATAGTGGATCTAACATGATAGTGAGAGTCCAGTCCATAGTGGATCTAACATAATAGTGAGAGTTCAGTCCATAGTGGATCTAACATAATAGTGAGAGTCCAGTCCATAGTGGATCTAACATAATAGTGAGAGTCCAGTCCATAGTGGATCTAACATAATAGTGTGAAAGTCCAGTCCATAGTGGATCTAACATAATAGTGTGAGAGTCCAGTCCATAGTGGATCTAACATAATAGTGAGAGTCCAGTCCATAGTGGATCTAACATAATAGTGTGAGAGTCCAGTCCATAGTGGATCTAACATAATAGTGTGAGAGTCCAGTCCATAGTGGATCTAACATAATAGTGAGAGAGTCCAGTCCATAGTGGATCTAACATAATAGTGAGAGTCCAGTCCATAGTGGATCTAACATAATAGTGTGAGAGTCCAGTCCATAGTGGATCTAACATAATAGTGAGAGTCCAGTACATAGTGGATCTAACATAATAGTGAGAGTCCAGTCCATAGTGGATCTAACATAATAGTGTGAGAGTCCAGTCCATAGTGGATCTAACATAATAGTGTGAGAGTCCAGTCCATAGTGGATCTAACATACTAGTGTGAGAGTCCAGTCCATAGTGGATCTAACATAATAGTGTGAGAGTCCAGTCCATAGTGGATCTAACATGCTAGTGAGAGTCCAGTCCATAGTGGATCTAACATAATAGTGAGAGTTCAGTCCATAGTGGATCTAACATAATAGTGAGAGTCCAGTCCATAGTGGATCTAACATAATAGTGAGAGTCCAGTCCATAGTGGATCTAACATAATAGTGAGAGTCCAGTCCATAGTGGATCTAACATAATAGTGAGAGTCCAGTTCATAGTGGATCTAACATAATAGTGAGAGTCCAGTCCATAGTGGATCTAACATAATAGTGAGAGTCCAGTCCATAGTGGATCTAACATAATAGTGAGAGTCCAGTCCATAGTGGATCTAACATAATAGTGAGAGTCCAGTTCATAGTGGATCTAACATAATAGTGTGAGAGTCCAGTCCATAGTGGATCTCACATAATATTGTGAGAGTCTAGTCCATAGTGGATCTAACATAATAGTGAGAGTCCAGTCCATAGTGGATCTAACATAATAGTGTGCGAGTCCAGTCCATAGTGGATCTAACATACTAGTGAGAGTCCAGTCCATAGTGGATCTAACATAATAGTGTGAGAGTCCAGTCCATAGTGGATCTAACATGATAGTGTGAGAGTCCAGTCCATAGTGGATCTCACATAATATTGTGAGAGTCTAGTCCATAGTGGATCTAACATAATAGTGAGAGTCCAGTCCATAGTGGATCTAACATAATAGTGTGCGAGTCCAGTCCATAGTGGATCTAACATACTAGTGTGAGAGTCCAGTCCATAGTGGATCTAACATAATAGTGTGAGAGTCCAGTCCATAGTGGATCTAACATGATAGTGAGAGTCCAGTCCATAGTGGATCTAACATAATAGTGAGAGTCCAGTCCATAGTGGATCTAACATAATAGTGTGAGAGTCCAGTCCATAGTGGATCTAACATGATAGTGAGAGTCCAGTCCATAGTGGATCTAACATAATAGTGAGAGTTCAGTCCATAGTGGATCTAACATAATAGTGAGAGTCCAGTCCATAGTGGATCTAACATAATAGTGTGAGAGTCCAGTCCATAGTGGATCTAGCATGATAGTGAGAGTCCAGTCCATAGTGGATCTAACATAATAGTGTGAGAGTCCAGTTCATAGTGGATCTAACATAATAGTGAGAGTCCAGTCCATAGTGGATCTAACATAATAGTGTGAGAGTCCAGTCCATAGTGGATCTAACATGATAGTGAGAGTCCAGTCCATAGTGGATCTAACATAATAGTGAGAGTTCAGTCCATAGTGGATCTAACATAATAGTGAGAGTCCAGTCCATAGTGGATCTAACATAATAGTGAGAGTCCAGTCCATAGTGGATCTAACATAATAGTGTGAAAGTCCAGTCCATAGTGGATCTAACATAATAGTGTGAGAGTCCAGTCCATAGTGGATCTAACATAATAGTGAGAGTCCAGTCCATAGTGGATCTAACATAATAGTGTGAGAGTCCAGTCCATAGTGGATCTAACATAATAGTGTGAGAGTCCAGTCCATAGTGGATCTAACATAATAGTGAGAGAGTCCAGTCCATAGTGGATCTAACATAATAGTGAGAGTCCAGTCCATAGTGGATCTAACATAATAGTGTGAGAGTCCAGTCCATAGTGGATCTAACATAATAGTGAGAGTCCAGTACATAGTGGATCTAACATAATAGTGAGAGTCCAGTCCATAGTGGATCTAACATAATAGTGTGAGAGTCCAGTCCATAGTGGATCTAACATAATAGTGTGAGAGTCCAGTCCACAGTGGATCTAACATAATAGTGTGAGAGTCCAGTCCATAGTGGATCTAACATAATAGTGTGAGAGTCCAGTCCATAGTGGATCTAACATAATAGTGTGAGAGTCCAGTCCATAGTGGATCTAACATAATAGTGAGAGTCCAGTCCATAGTGGATCTAACATAATAGTGAGAGTCCAGTCCATAGTGGATCTAACATAATAGTGAGAGTCCAGTCCATAGTGGATCAAACATAATAATGTGAGAGTCCAGTCCATAGTGGATCGAACATAATAGTGTGAGAGTCCAGTCCATAGTGGATCTAACATAATCGTGTGAGAGTCCAGTCCATAGTGGATCTAACATAATAGTGAGAGTCCAGTCCATAGTGGATCTAACATAATAGTGAGAGTCCAGTCCATAGTGGATCTAACATAATAGTGAGAGTCCAGTCCATAGTGGATCTAACATAATAGTGAGAGTCCAGTCCATAGTGGATCTAACATAATAGTGTGAGAGTCCAGTCCATAGTGGATCTAACATAATAGTGTGAGAGTCCAGTCCATAGTGGATCTAACATAATAGTGTGAGAGTCCAGTCCATAGTGGATCTAACATAATAGTGTGAGAGTCCAGTCCATAGTGGATCTAACATAATAGTGAGAGTCCAGTACATAGTGGATCTAACATAATAGTGAGAGTCCAGTCCATAGTGGATCTAACATAATAGTGTGAGAGTCCAGTCCATAGTGGATCTAACATAATAGTGTGAGAGTCCAGTCCACAGTGGATCTAACATAATAGTGTGAGAGTCCAGTCCATAGTGGATCTAACATAATAGTGTGAGAGTCCAGTCCATAGTGGATCTAACATAATAGTGTGAGAGTCCAGTCCATAGTGGATCTAACATAATAGTGAGAGTCCAGTCCATAGTGGATCTAACATAATAGTGAGAGTCCAGTCCATAGTGGATCTAACATAATAGTGAGAGTCCAGTCCATAGTGGATCAAACATAATAATGTGAGAGTCCAGTCCATAGTGGATCGAACATAATAGTGTGAGAGTCCAGTCCATAGTGGATCTAACATAATCGTGTGAGAGTCCAGTCCATAGTGGATCTAACATAATAGTGAGAGTCCAGTCCATAGTGGATCTAACATAATAGTGAGAGTCCAGTCCATAGTGGATCTAACATAATAGTGAGAGTCCAGTCCATAGTGGATCTAACATAATAGTGAGAGTCCAGTCCATAGTGGATCTAACATAATAGTGTGAGAGTCCAGTCCATAGTGGATCTAACATAATAGTGTGAGAGTCCAGTCCATAGTGGATCTAACATAATAGTGTGAGAGTCCAGTCCATAGTGGATCTAACATAATAGTGTGAGAGTCCAGTCCATAGTGGATCTAACATAATAGTGTGAGAGTCCAGTCCATAGTGGATCTCACATAATATTGTGAGAGTCTAGTCCATAGTGGATCTAACATAATAGTGAGAGTCCAGTCCATAGTGGATCTAACATAATAGTGTGCGAGTCCAGTCCATAGTGGATCTAACATACTAGTGAGAGTCCAGTCCATAGTGGATCTAACATAATAGTGTGAGAGTCCAGTCCATAGTGGATCTAACATGATAGTGTGAGAGTCCAGTCCATAGTGGATCTCACATAATATTGTGAGAGTCTAGTCCATAGTGGATCTAACATAATAGTGAGAGTCCAGTCCATAGTGGATCTAACATAATAGTGTGCGAGTCCAGTCCATAGTGGATCTAACATACTAGTGTGAGAGTCCAGTCCATAGTGGATCTAACATAATAGTGTGAGAGTCCAGTCCATAGTGGATCTAACATGATAGTGAGAGTCCAGTCCATAGTGGATCTAACATAATAGTGAGAGTCCAGTCCATAGTGGATCTAACATAATAGTGTGAGAGTCCAGTCCATAGTGGATCTAACATGATAGTGAGAGTCCAGTCCATAGTGGATCTAACATAATAGTGAGAGTTCAGTCCATAGTGGATCTAACATAATAGTGAGAGTCCAGTCCATAGTGGATCTAACATAATAGTGTGAGAGTCCAGTCCATAGTGGATCTAGCATGATAGTGAGAGTCCAGTCCATAGTGGATCTAACATAATAGTGTGAGAGTCCAGTTCATAGTGGATCTAACATAATAGTGAGAGTCCAGTCCATAGTGGATCTAACATAATAGTGTGAGAGTCCAGTCCATAGTGGATCTAACATGATAGTGAGAGTCCAGTCCATAGTGGATCTAACATAATAGTGAGAGTTCAGTCCATAGTGGATCTAACATAATAGTGAGAGTCCAGTCCATAGTGGATCTAACATAATAGTGAGAGTCCAGTCCATAGTGGATCTAACATAATAGTGTGAAAGTCCAGTCCATAGTGGATCTAACATAATAGTGTGAGAGTCCAGTCCATAGTGGATCTAACATAATAGTGAGAGTCCAGTCCATAGTGGATCTAACATAATAGTGTGAGAGTCCAGTCCATAGTGGATCTAACATAATAGTGTGAGAGTCCAGTCCATAGTGGATCTAACATAATAGTGAGAGAGTCCAGTCCATAGTGGATCTAACATAATAGTGAGAGTCCAGTCCATAGTGGATCTAACATAATAGTGTGAGAGTCCAGTCCATAGTGGATCTAACATAATAGTGAGAGTCCAGTACATAGTGGATCTAACATAATAGTGAGAGTCCAGTCCATAGTGGATCTAACATAATAGTGTGAGAGTCCAGTCCATAGTGGATCTAACATAATAGTGTGAGAGTCCAGTCCACAGTGGATCTAACATAATAGTGTGAGAGTCCAGTCCATAGTGGATCTAACATAATAGTGTGAGAGTCCAGTCCATAGTGGATCTAACATAATAGTGTGAGAGTCCAGTCCATAGTGGATCTAACATAATAGTGAGAGTCCAGTCCATAGTGGATCTAACATAATAGTGAGAGTCCAGTCCATAGTGGATCTAACATAATAGTGAGAGTCCAGTCCATAGTGGATCAAACATAATAATGTGAGAGTCCAGTCCATAGTGGATCGAACATAATAGTGTGAGAGTCCAGTCCATAGTGGATCTAACATAATCGTGTGAGAGTCCAGTCCATAGTGGATCTAACATAATAGTGAGAGTCCAGTCCATAGTGGATCTAACATAATAGTGAGAGTCCAGTCCATAGTGGATCTAACATAATAGTGAGAGTCCAGTCCATAGTGGATCTAACATAATAGTGAGAGTCCAGTCCATAGTGGATCTAACATAATAGTGTGAGAGTCCAGTCCATAGTGGATCTAACATAATAGTGTGAGAGTCCAGTCCATAGTGGATCTAACATAATAGTGTGAGAGTCCAGTCCATAGTGGATCTAACATAATAGTGTGAGAGTCCAGTCCATAGTGGATCTAACATAATAGTGAGAGTCCAGTACATAGTGGATCTAACATAATAGTGAGAGTCCAGTCCATAGTGGATCTAACATAATAGTGTGAGAGTCCAGTCCATAGTGGATCTAACATAATAGTGTGAGAGTCCAGTCCACAGTGGATCTAACATAATAGTGTGAGAGTCCAGTCCATAGTGGATCTAACATAATAGTGTGAGAGTCCAGTCCATAGTGGATCTAACATAATAGTGTGAGAGTCCAGTCCATAGTGGATCTAACATAATAGTGAGAGTCCAGTCCATAGTGGATCTAACATAATAGTGAGAGTCCAGTCCATAGTGGATCTAACATAATAGTGAGAGTCCAGTCCATAGTGGATCAAACATAATAATGTGAGAGTCCAGTCCATAGTGGATCGAACATAATAGTGTGAGAGTCCAGTCCATAGTGGATCTAACATAATCGTGTGAGAGTCCAGTCCATAGTGGATCTAACATAATAGTGAGAGTCCAGTCCATAGTGGATCTAACATAATAGTGAGAGTCCAGTCCATAGTGGATCTAACATAATAGTGAGAGTCCAGTCCATAGTGGATCTAACATAATAGTGAGAGTCCAGTCCATAGTGGATCTAACATAATAGTGTGAGAGTCCAGTCCATAGTGGATCTAACATAATAGTGTGAGAGTCCAGTCCATAGTGGATCTAACATAATAGTGTGAGAGTCCAGTCCATAGTGGATCTAACATAATAGTGTGAGAGTCCAGTCCATAGTGGATCTAACATAATAGTGTGAGAGTCCAGTCCATAGTGGATCTAACATAATAGTGTGAGAGTCCAGTCCATAGTGGATCTAACATAATAGTGAGAGTCCAGTCCATAGTGGATCTAACATAATAGTGAGAGTCCAGTCCATAGTGGATCTAACATAATAGTGTGAGAGTTCAACATGCATGTTACATAATGTGCAGGTAACATCAATGTCCTTCTTGTATCTAACCATCAGAGTCTTTACAGGGTAATCATTTTAAAAGATATCTCTTTGACTTTGTTGGTAAGTAAATATCTGTTCGGAAGAGATCAGGTTTTGACCCAGCAGATGTCACTCACAACATTATTCCAGAGCACAATTCCATAGGAGACAGACACACAATCATTTTGGAATAAGCTGCGGATTTTTCTGATGAAAGCAAAGTTCCCTTTGAGGAGTGTGAAGTGGATCATTCACAATTGTTACAACATGTGCGATGTTTGTGTGTGCCAGATGGATGACATCAGCATCAACATTGGCGGTCGATCACCTCCGTCGTCATTTCCCAAGAGGATCTCAGTGAGTACCCGTTAAAATCCGCTCCACCTCCCTGATACCCAAGTACATGTCAAATGAGCGCCATAACCACAACACCAGGGGGCATACTTGCCAACCCTCCCCAATTTTCCGGGAGACTCCCGAAATTCAGCGCCTCTCCCGAAAACCTCCCGGGACAAATATTCTCCCGAAAATCTCCCGATTTTCAGCCGGAGCTGGAGGCCACGCCCCCTCCAGCTCCATGCGGACCTGAGTGAGGACAGCCTTTTTTCACTACGGGAGGACAAGAACTAAATCATCCAGACTAGAGATATTATTATGTTTATCTTACCTAAAAATAAATATATTTATTAATAAAAAAAAATTAAAAAAAATAAATACATTTTTACTATATTTTGCTAAAAACATCAAAATTAATTGTATTTTTATTTTTATTTTTTCTGACTCCTTATTACATCCAGCCATAGAATTATACATTCAAATAAACATATTTGAAATAATTAATTTTAAATTATCATAATAATTCATTTAAAATGACCATATTTAATTATTAAAATAATTGCTTGTTTATCAACAACTTTAGCATTTTATTCATTACATTTTGAAGCTCTCAGAAGCCAAGTTATGTTATATTCCTTAATATTTATTTATGCAAGTTTGAAGTATCAATTATCCAAACACAGTTTTGTTTGCATATTTTCAGGATGTAGATATATATATACATATATATATATATATATATATGTATATATATATATATGTGTGTATATTAGAGATGCGCGGATAGGCAATTATTTCATCCGCAACCGCATCACAAAAGTCGTCAACCATCCGCATCCACCCGAACTAACATTTAATCAAAACCGCACCCGCCCGCCACCCGCCCGTTGTTATATATCTAATATAGACGATGCAAGGCATTAGTGAGGTTATAAAGCTTTTGCCTGTTAAAGAAAGGAGACTGATCCAATGCAGCAGAGACATGTGTGCCACGCTGTCACGGCCCAGACGCACACCAGTGCACAATCATCTGGGAGCCGCGCTGAGCGCACCTCCAAGCGCGTGGAGGTGCGATGTCCCTCGCACCCGCGGCGGCTCCACCCGGGCTCACGCCCGAGGCTTCAGCGCGCACCACGGCGGACATCCTACTCGTCGCGGCCTAGCCCTCGCGGCTCTCGCTGCCGGCGACGGCCGGGTATGGGCGCGACGCTCCAGCGCCATCCATTTTCAGGGCTAGTTGATTCGGCAGGTGGGTTGTTACACACTCCTTAGCGGGTTCCGACTTCCATGGCCACCGTCCTGCTGTCTATATCAACCAACACCTTTTCTGGGGTCTGATGAGCGTCGGCATCGGGTGCCTTAACCCGGCGTTCGGTTCATCCCGCAGCGCCAGTTCTGCTTACCAAAAGTGGCCCACTCGGCTCACCAGGGTGAGCCCCACCCCTTTCGTGAGCGCACTGCGCGCGGAGTGAGCCCTGTTACGAGCCCCCGGCCACGGGGGTGGCGGGCAGGTAAGCTGCTTACCTGCTGCGCGTGACGCCGGCCGCGGCGAAGGCGGACGAGGCGGGGTGTCGGTGCGGTGGGCGCGGTGGTGACCCTGGACGTGCGTCGGGCCCTTCTCGCGGATCACCTCAGCTACGGCTCCCGGTGGGGCCCTCTCGGGGGAAGGGGCCTCGGTCCCGGACCCCGGCGAGGCGTCCCTTCTCCGCTCCGTAAAAGTGTCCATCTCTTTTTCTTTTTCTTCTGTTGTGGCATATGCTGCAGGTGCCTGCTCGTTTTTCGTATGTGGGTAACAACATTTAACTATGTATATATATTTACCAATTGGTTTAACTGCCACCCGCCTGAATCTATTTAAAATCTAATTTTTATTTTTATTTCAACCGCCCGACCCGACCAGCGGATAAAATCTAATTTTTTTTTTTCAACCGCCCGACCCGACCCGTGGATAATCCGCGGGTCGGGCGGTTGTGTCCGCAAACCGCGCATCTCTAGTGTATATATATATATATATATGAAATACTTGACTTGGTGAATTCTAGCTGTCAATATACTCCTCCCCTCTTAACCACGCCCCCAACCACGCCCCGCCCCCCCCCCCGACCACGCCCCCACCCCCCCCACCTCCTGAAATCGGAGGTCTCAAGGTTGGCAAGTATGCCAGGGGGAGCTCCACTAACCACGTTAAACCCAGATTCCGAACTAACAAAGGTCTTAACTCATTCTCTTTCTATGCCACATCAATGTGGAATGCGCTCCCAACAGGTGTAAAAGAAAGGGCATCTCTATCCTCCTTCAAAACCGCAATAAAAGTACACCTCCAGGCAACTTCAACCCTAAACTAACACCCTCCCCGGATTGCTAATAATCAAATGTAAACAATCAAATGTAGATACTTTTCTTATGCCTTCTGATCTTTCTCTCTCTCTCTCTCTCTCTCTCTCTCTCTCTCTCTCTCTCTCTCTCTCTCTCTCTCTCTCTCTCTCTCTCTCTCTCTCTCTCTCTCTCTCTCTCTTTTAAAAAAAGCCTTTTTTGTAGATATATGTGTGCTAGTTCTAGCTATTAGGCTGTACTAGTTTTTATTTATTTTACTTGTTGGGGGCAGCTATTTTGTTTTATTTTTAAATGCTCTCTCTCTCTCTCTCTCTCTCTCTCTCTCTCTCTCTCTCTCTCCTTTTTAAAAAAGCCTTTTTTGTAGATATATGTGTGCTAGTTCTAGCTATTAGGCTGTTCTAGTTTTTATTTATTTTACTTGTTGGGGGCAGCTATTTTGTTTTATTTTTAAATGCTCTCTCTCTCTCTTCTTTTTAAAAAAGCCTTTTTTGTAGATATATGTGTACTAGTTCTAGCTATTAGGCTGTTCTAGTTTTTATTTATTTTACTTGTTGGGGGCAGCTATTTTGTTTTATTTTTAAATGCTCTCTCTCTCTCTCTCTCTCTCTCTCTCTCTCTCCCTCTCTTCTTTTTAAAAAAGCCTTTTTTGTAGATATATGTGTGCTAGTTCTAGCTATTAGGCTGTACTAGTTTTTATTTATTTTACTTGTTGGGGGCAGCTATTTTGTTTTATTTTTAAATGCTCTCTCTCTCTCTCTTTCTTGCTCTCTCTCTCACTCTCTCTCTCTCTCTCTCTCTCTCTCTCTTCTTTTTAAAAAAGCCTTTTTTGTAGATATATGTGTGCTAGTTCTAGCTATTAGGCTGTACTAGTTTTTATTTATTTTACTTGTTGGGGGCAGCTATTTTGTTTTATTTTTAAATGCTCTCTCTCTCTCTCTTTCTTGCTCTCTCTCTCACTCTCTCTCTCTCTCTCTCTCTCTCTCTCTCTCTCTCTCTCTCTCTCTCTCTCTCTCTCTCTCTCTCTCTCTCTGCCCACTACTTGCTGTCCACATCCTACCAAGTCAGACCTACACTGTTCCAATATCCATTTCTCTGTTCTCAATTGTTGATGACTGATGAAAACAACCAAACCTGATGATCTTGTGTGATGACTGTATTATTATTTTTTTTTTTAATAAATGTTTTTATTAAATTTGACAGGTATTACAATATACAATAGAACAGTAGTCACATTTTCCCCTTTTTTTCCCACCCACTTCCAAGAGCAACAACCCGACACATACCCCATACACACATACCCCCCCCCCCCAGGTCCTACATACAATAAGTTAAAGGTACAGTCACAAATGGAAAATAATTAGTACATCACTTTCTTATCAACATAGGCAGATAGTAAATATACACCCAGACTAAATATAAATAACAAACAAAAAGGAAGCTGCTTTATGAAAGGTGAACTTTTCATGTGTCCTGTAGCGTCTTTAATTTAGCTATGTAGTCAACCACACAGCCCCAAACAGAATCAAACTTCCCAGGTGCCCCCCTAAGATTGAACTTTATTTTCTCCAGATCTAAATACACCATAAGGTCTTTAAGCCATAAGGAGGCTTTGGGGCAGACTGGTGACTTCCACTCCAGCAAAATTCTCCTACGTGCTAATAAGGATGCAAAGGCGATACTATCCTTACATTTTCTCCTTATTTGGGGATCTGATACCGTCCCAAAAATAGCCATTTCTGCACATGGTGTCAGATTTAAATCCAATGCCTTAGCAAGGTGTTTGAAAATAGTTGTCCAATAATCCAGCAAATGGGGACAAGACCAAAACATGTGCGTCATGTTTGCAGGTGACATGTAACATCTGTTACAAGTATCCAAGATATTGGGGTATATTTTGGAGAGTTTGGAATTAGTAAAATAAATACGATGGACAATATTAAATTGTATTAAATTAAGCCTTGAACAGGATGTACTGTTATTAATTTGGGTTAAGGCAGAATCCCAATCTCCATCATCTATAGATCTGCCTAGCTCTTCTTCCCAAGTGATGACTGTATTATGATGATAGTATATATCTGTATCATGAATCAATTTAAGTGGACCCCAACTTAAACAAGTGTAGAAACTTATTGGGGTGTTACCATTTACCGTATTTTCCGCACCATAAGCCGCCCTGGGTTATAAGCCGCGCCTTCAATGAACGGCATATTTCAAAACTTTGTCCACCTATAAGCCGCCCCGTGTTATAAGCCGCATCTAACTGCGCTAAAGGAATGTCAAAAAAACAGTCAGATAGGTCAGTCAAACTTTAATAATATATTAAAAACCAGCGTGATGTGGGCGCATGGAGTCGTATATCAACATGGACGGAGCTGCGTGAAAAAAGCCACCCGGCCTCTTCGCGTAAACTTACCTTAACCACTCGCTCATCTTTTCTTCATCCATCCATCCCTTCGAGTTAGCTTTTATGATGACGCCGGCTGGAAAGGTCTCTTTTGGCAAGGTCTTCCTTTTGAATATCACCATGGGTGGAAGTTTCTGGCCATTAGCATGGCAAGCTAGAACCACAGTGAAGGATGACTTCTCATTCCCTGTGGTGCGAATATTCACCGTACGTGCTCCCGTTGTATCCACAGTGCGGTTCACAGGAATATCAGTTGCTGTGAAATAGTAATCCGTGTGCGGATGGAGAGATTGCGTCTTTTCATGAACCGGATCCCTGTCGTTTAGTAGGAGCCATTTTGTGGTCTTTACAGATGTAAACACACAAAGGAAATGAAACGTACGTAATATCTGCGCGCTTTTTCTTCTTCTACGCGGGCGGGTGGTTGCTTACAGTAGAAGAAGAAGCGCTTCCTGTTCTATGGGGGCGGGTGCTTACCTTGGCGGTTGCTTGCGTAGAAGAAGAAGCGCTTCCTGTTCTACCGGGAAAAAAGATGGCGGCTGTTTACCGAAGTTGCGAGATCGAAACTTTATGAAAATGAATCTTAATATTAATCCATATATAAAGCGCACCGGGTTATAAGCCGCACTGTCAGCTTTTGAGTAAATTTGTGGTTTTTAGGTGCGGCTAATAGTGCGGAAAATATGGTAGCGGTCAATTGTAGGGAATATGTACTTCACTGTGCATCCTACTAATAAAAGTCTCAATCAATCAATCAAACACTTGCTTCCTGTCCCCGCTCATTAGCATGATGACCTCCCGTTTACAACTCTTAATCCTGTTCTTTTTCCATGTGACGCCAAGAAAACTGCGGCGCGCAACCACGGCGCCAAGAGGAAGTTGACTTCCGCTGACGAGCAACGACGCGGCGGCAAGCGCGCCAGGCTGCAAGAGGCAAGGCACGAGGCAGAGGCCCCTCCTCCTCAGGTACGCAGCCTTCCCGCATCGTCGCCGTGTGGTCAGCTGACTGATCTTGTCTGCAGACCCACAGGAAATTGGACGCGAGGACCGGCATTAAGACCTCGTCTCTATTCAAACACAACCCGGACATCCCTCGGATCGACAGGTGCGGCTCGCCGCCTCATTGGCTGCGCGGTGATGACATCATGTTTTTCTTCCTGACCACAGAGCAGACGTGTCGCAGTTAACGGAGAAGATCTTTACTTCGGACTCCTTCTCGGACTTGAACCTGCACCCCCACTTGGTAACACACACACACACTCGTCCGTGTGCATGGTGGGTGGCGTCATTCCTCGCTTTCACCCACCAGGTGGCGACGCTGAACAAAGTCCTGAACGTCTCCACGCTGACCAGGTAAGGTTGGGAGCACATAATGTGGTGATGCGGTCACGCAGCGTTTGGCCTTCTTCAGCGTTCAGAAGCAGACCATTCCCGCTCTCCTGTCGGGGCGAGACGCCGTGGTTCGCTCTCAGACCGGCTCAGGTGAGACGGCCGCTCCCGGGTGGCGCGGCGTACGTGATTGTTGACGTGCGTGTGGCGTCCTGCAGGTAAGACGCTGTCCTTCGCCGTCCCGCTCGTCCAGTCGCTGCAGGCGCTGGAACAGAAGGTGTGCCGCTCGGACGGTCCGCTGGCCGTGGTCATCGTGCCCACCAGAGAGGTTCGTTACTTTAATAAGTGGCGCGAGCACGCTTGCAGGTGCGCTCAGCACGGCTCCCAGATGATTGCGCACTGGTATGCGTCTGGGCCGTGACAGCGTGGCACGCATTGAATGTCTCTGCTGCATTGGATCAGTCTCCTTTCT
This sequence comes from Nerophis lumbriciformis, assembly GCF_033978685.3. Lineage (NCBI taxonomy): Eukaryota > Metazoa > Chordata > Actinopteri > Syngnathiformes > Syngnathidae > Nerophis > Nerophis lumbriciformis. The sequence goes on along the minus strand of NC_084567.2, from coordinate 1,373,018 downwards.
TTAACAGGCAAAAGCTTTATAACCTCACTAATGCCTTGCATCGTCTATATTAGATATGTAACAACGGGCGGGTGCGGTTTTGATTAAATGTTAGTTCGGGTGGATGGCGGATGGTTGACGACTTTTGTGATGCGGTTGCGGATTAAATAATTGCCTATCCACTAGAGATGCGCGGTTTGCGGGCACAACCGCGGAGTCCGCGGATTTTCCGCGGATCGGGCAGATGAAATTTAAAAAAATTAGATTTTAAATAGATTCAGGCGGGTGGCAGTTAAACCAATTGGTAAATATATATACATAGTTAAATGTTGCTACCCACATACGAAAAACGAGCAGGCACCTGCAGCATATGCCACAACAGAAGAAAAAAAAAAGAGATGGACACTTTTACGGAGCGGAGAAGTGACGCCTCGCCGGGGTCCGGGACCGAGGCCCCTTCCCCCGAGAGGGCCCCACCTGGAGCCGTAGCTGAGGCGATCCGCGAGAAGGGCCCGACGCACGTCCAGGGTCACCACCGCGCCCACCGCACCGACACCCCGCCTCGTCCGCCTTCGCCGCGGCCGGCGTCACGCGCAGCAGGTAAGCAGCTTACCTGCCCGCCACCCCCGTGGCCGGGGGCTCGTAACAGGGGTCACTCCGCGCGCTCCGCCCGCACAGCTTACCTGCCCGCCACCCCTGTTGCCGGGGTCGCGTAACAGGGGTCACTCCGCGCGCAGTGCGCTCACGAAAGGGGTGGGGCTCACCCTGGTTGATATAGAGAGCAGCTAGGACGGTGGCCATGGAAGTTGGAACCCGCTAAGGAGTGTGTAACAACCCACCTGCCGAATCAACTAGCCCTGAAAATGGATGGCGCTGGAGCGTCGGGCCCATATACCCGGCCGTCGCCGGCCGCGAGACGCGCTTGGAGGTGCGCTCAGCGCGGCTCCCATATGATTGCGCACTGGTGTGCGTCTGGGTCGTGACAGCGTGGCACGCGAATGTCTGTGCTGCATTGGATCAGTCTCCTTTCTTTAACAGGCAAAAGCTTTATAACCTCACTAATGCCTTGCATCGTCTATATTAGATATATAACAACGGGCGGATGGCGGGCGGATGCGGTTCTGATCAAATGTTAGATCGGGTGGATTGCGGATGGTTGACGACTTTCTGATGCGGTTGCGGATGAAATAATTGCCTATCCGCGCATCTCTACTATCCGCGCATCTCTAAAAAGCACTTTACATTGAGCAAACAACCTCAAAGTGCTACAGTGCATTTAAAAATAAAACAAAACAACAACGCTAGAACCACAAATAGCTGCCCCCAACAAGTAAAATAAATAAAAACTAGAACAGCCTAATAGCTAGAACTAGCACACATATACAGTATCTACAAAAAAGGCTTTTTTTAAAAGAAGGGTTTTTAATAGAGATGTGCGATAATGGCTTTTTTGCCGATATCTGATATTCTGATATTGTCCAACTCTTAATTACCGATACTGATATCAAGCGATACCGACATATACAGTGGTGGAATTAACACAATATTATGTCTAAATTTGTTGCGATGCCCAGCTGGATGCATTAAACCAGGGGTGCTCATTACATCGATCGCGAGCTACCGGTCGATCTCGGAGGGTGTGTCAGTCGATCACCAGCCAGGCATTAAAAAAATAGTCCTAAAAATGAGCGATCATCAATCTTCACTGTGACGTCACTTTCGTCACTTGATTGACATTCACGGCACCCGAGGGTCTTCTGAGATGACGCTGGCTGCTGCCAGCTCATTAAAATTACCGACTGGAAGGCGAGAAACACTTTATTTCAACAGACTCTGGCGCCGTACCTGTCGTCAAAACTCCAAAGACCGACTGCCCAGTTGCACAATAAAAGCGCTTCTTCATCCTGCCTGCGCTACCAAAATAAGAGTCTCAGAAAGCTGGCGTGCACAAGCTAGCAAGCTACGGAGTTTGCCGACAATGTACTTCTTGTAAAGTGTATACAAAGGAGTACGGAAGCTGGACAAATAAGATGCCAAAAACCAACCACTTTCATGTGGTATTGGACAGAAAGGAGGACTTTTTTTCTCCTCCATTCGAAAATGCAGACGTTATCATCACTACTGTCTGATTCCTATCAATGCAAGTCATCACAATCAGGTAATATACCAACTTATATTCTTGTCTTCATGAAAGAAAGGAATCTACCGGTATATGTATTAAACATGCTTGTATTATCTTTAACCACCTTTAACTTATTAACAATATTAACTATATGTGTTTAACATGCTTGTATTATCTTTAACCACCTTTAACTTGTTAACAATATTAACTATATGTGTTAAACATGCTTGTATTATCTTTAACCACCTTTAAGTTGTTAACAATATTAACTATATGTGTTAAACATGCTTGTATTATCATTAAACACCTTTAGGTTGTTAACAATATTAACTATATGTGTTAAACATGCTTGCATTATCTTTAAACACCTTTAACTTGTTAACAATATTAACTATATGTATTAAACATACTTGTATTATCATTAAACACCTTTAATGTATTAACAATATTAACTATATGTGTTAAACATGCTTGCATTATCATTAAACACCTTTAACTTATTAACAAAAACATATATTTCATAAATAAGTAAATGTAAATTATATATATGAATGAGGTAGATCCCCACGACTTGATCAATTGAAAAGTAGCTCGCCTGCAGAAAAAGTGTGAGCACCCCTGCATTAAACAATGTAACAAGGTTTTCCAAAATAAATCATCTCAAGTTATGGAAAAAATGCCAAAATGGCACTGCCATATTTATTATTGAAGTCACAAAGTGCATTCTTTTTTTAACATGCCTCAAAACAGCAGCTTGGAATTTGGGACATGCATGAGGAGGTTGGGGGGGGGGGGGGTAGCAGGGGGTGTATATTGTAGTGTCCCGGAAGAGTTAGTGCTGCAAGGGTTTCTGGGTATTTGTTCTGTTGCGTTTATGTTGTGTTTCGGTGCGGATGTTCTCCCGAAATGTGTTTGTCATTCTTGTTTGGTGTGGGTTCACAGTGTGGCGCATATTTGTAACAGTGTTAAACTTGTTTATACGGCCACCCTCAGTGTGACCTGTATGGCTGTTGACCAAGTATGCCTTGCATTCACTTGTGTGTGTGTGAAAAGCCGTAGATATTATGTGACTGGGCCGGCACGCAAAGGCAGTGCCTTTTAAGGTTTATTGGCGCTCTGTACTTCTCCCTACGTCCGTGTACACAGCGGCCTTTTAAAAAGTCTTACATTTTACTTTTTGAAACTGGCACCGATAATTTCCAATATTACATTTTAAAGCATTTATCGGCCGATAATATCGGCAGTCCGATATTATCGGACATCTCTAGTTTTTAAGCCTTTTTTTAAAAGCATCCACAGTCTGTGGTGCCCTCAGGTGGTCAGGGAGAGCGTTCCACAGACTGGGAGCGGCGGACCAGAAAGCCCAGTCTCCCGTTGTTCGTAGCTTTGTCCTCGGAGGTTGGAGGAGGTTAGCCTGGTGTCGTGTGGAGGATTAGTGGGTGAGTAGTTATTTGAGGTAGAGGGGGACTTTGTATTCACCCTGAGTGGACCAGGAAGCCAGTGAAGGGATTTGAGAACCAATGTGATGTGGTCCTTTGCGTTGTTGACGCGGGACTGGAGCCCTGCTTCTGATTGGCCGCCCTTCTGCTTCTTCTCCAGCTGGCCCTGCAGACCTTCCACACCTTCCAGAAGCTTCTCAAGGTAACCCTCTTATTGTGAAAGAGCCGCAGGAAGTGCCTGACTCGTCACCCTTGTCGCGCACACAGCCCTTCATGTGGATCGTTCCCGGCGTCCTAATGGGCGGCGAGAAGCGGAAGTCCGAGAAGGCCAGGTCGGTGCTTCCTGTGGGCGGAGCCAAAAGGCGTTTGATGGGAGGAGCCTCACCAGACTCTGCTTTTTGTCTTCAGACTGCGAAAGGGAATCAACATCCTGGTCTCCACTCCTGGACGCCTGGTGGATCACATCCAAAACACCCTCAGCATCGCCTTCAGTGCGGTCCGATGGCTGGTTCTGGACGAGGCTGACCGGTACCTGTAGAACCTTCTAGAACAGGGGTGTCCAACATGCTATTAAAAAAAAAAAAAGATAAAAAAGCAAAGAGGTGAACAGAGAGACTAATAACACCAAGCTAGCATGCAGGCTGGCTTCATCGTCATTGCGCAAAATATAATAATGAATCAAAATCAGACCTATTTAAGGCTAAATAATATTGGATTTATCTTTTGGGGAAACTATTGGATGTTCTGTTTCCACTGTAAGAAAACATGCTTGTCTTTGACAAAAATAGCAGGAAAGAAAGAAAAAGGTTTTGACTTTATATGAACATTTAGACTTGAAGTTGATCTCGTCACTTAATGTAATTGACTCTCACTATTATTTTAGATCCACTATGGACTGGACTCTCATACTTTAAATATAGCATATTTTGATTTGCCGTTAAAAAAAAGGGTTTTTGTCAGATTCACTGATGACATCTATTAAACAAGACAAGGAGCAAGGAATTAAGCAGAGACCATTCAATTTGGCTCAATGAGGAGAAACGCGTAGACACTGTATCCTTGTTCAGTGTCATCCCACGCTCTGACGAACGATTGTGCGCCTCCTCTTTTATTTGGACTTTCCCTGATTACATGGCAACAGCTGTTTCTAAGGGATAGGGGTCGTAAACAGCCGTCGCCTTTGGTTACAAAACAGTTAAAAAAAAAGGTTGTAAAGAGTTCAAAGAAAAGGTGCCTGGAGCTTGGGCAGGTCCTGCTTCCTCTCCGCTTTGTAGATCTCGGGTAAAGACAATCTCTTCCTGTGGATTACAATACATCAAAGAAACCGACACCCTCATGTCGCCCATCGTACACAGTGGAGTTTACAAGCCTTTTGCTTGGTAGGATCAGAGACCGCTTTTGTCCTCTCGCCGGGAACTAATTGAAACACAAAGTTTTGTGATAACTTAGACTCAATTATTCTGACAGTTTTCTTGGACAGAACGAAGAAAGGAAAAAGGTTTTCATTTTATATTCACAGATAGACCTGAAGTTCATCTAGAGATAAAATAAAATAAATATATATACTTATTTCCATCCATCCATTTTCTACCGCTTATTTCCTTCGGGGTGGCGGGGGGCGCTGGAGCCTATCTCAGCTACAATCGTGTGGAAGGCGGGGTACACCCTGGACAAGTCGCCCCCTCATCACAGGACCAACACAGATAGACAGACAACATTCACACACTAGGGACCATTTAGTGTTGCCAATCAACCTATCCCCAGGTGCATGTCTTTGGAGGTGGGAGGGGCCTATCCCCAGGTGCATGTCTTTGGAGGTGGGAGGGGCCTATCCCCAGGTGCATGTCTTTGGAGGTGGGAGGGGCCTATCCCCAGGTGCATGTCTTTGAAGGTGGGAGGGGCCTATCCCCAGGTGCATGTCTTTGGAGGTGGGAGGGGCCTATCCTCAGGTGCATGTCTTTGGAGGTGGGAGGAAGCCAGAGTACCCGGAGGGAACCCACGCAGTCACGGGGAGAACATGCAAACTCCACACAGAAAGTTCACGAGCCCGGGATTGAACTCAGGACCTTTGTATTGTGAGGCAGACGCACTAACCCCTCGTCCACCGTATCCGTATTACCGTATTTATGTTGCTTATTAAGTAGCTGGGGAGAGGGAAGTCTGGGCTTCTCTGCTTAGGCTGCTGCCCCCGCGACCCCACCTCGGATAAGTGGAAGAAGACAGATGAATGGATGACTTATTCAAAAAAAAAAAATAATAATTTAATTACGACAGAGACCCAACTTGAGGGGAGCCCTAAAGCATACTTGCCAACCCTCCCGAATTTTCCGGGAGACTCCCGAAATTCAGCGCCTCTCCCGAAAACCTCCCGGGACAAATATTCTCCCGAAAATCTCCCGATTTTCAGCCGGAGCTGGAGGCCACGCCCCCTCCAGCTCCATGCGGACCTGAGTGAGGACAGCCTTTTTTCATGACGGGAGGACAACAGGGTGACAAGAACTAAATCATCCAGACTAGAGATACATTGTATTATTATGTTTATCTTACCTAATAATAAATATATTTATTAATTAAAAAAAAAAACGAAATACATTTTTACTATATTTTGCTAAAAACATCAAAATTAATTGTATTTTTATTTGTATTTTTTCTGACTCCTTATTACATCCAGCCATAGAATTATAACATTAAAATAAACATGTTTGAAATAATTAATTTTAAATGATCATATTTCATTTAAAATGACCATATTTAATTATTAAAATAATTGCTTGTTTATCAACAACTTTAGCATTTTATTCATTACATTTTGAAGCTCTCAGAAGCCAAGTTATGTTATATTCCTTAAGATTTATTTATGCAAGTTTGAAGTATCAATTATCTAAACACAGTTTTGTTTGCATATTTTCAGGATGTAGATATATACAGGTAAAAGCCAGTAAATTAGAATATTTTGAAAAACTTGATTTATTTCAGTAATTGCATTCAAAAGGTGTAACTTGTACATTATATTTATTCATTGCACACAGACTGATGCATTCAAATGTTTATTTCATTTAATTTTGATGATTTGAAGTGGCAACAAATGAAAATCCAAAATTCCGTGTGTCACAAAATTAGAATATTGTGTAAGGGTTAAATTTTGAAGACACCTGGTGCCACAAACTAATCAGCTGATTAACTCAAAACACCTGCAAAGGGCTTTAAATGGTCTCTCAGTCCAGTTCTGAAGCCTACACAAACATGGGGAAGACTTCAGATTTGACAGCTGTCCAAAAGGCAACCATCGACACATTGCACAAGGAGGGAAAGACACAAAAGGTTATTGCTGAAGAGGCTGGCTGTTCTCAGAGCTCTGTGTCCAAACACATTAATGGAGAGGCAAAGGGAAGGAAAAACTGTGGTCAGAAAAAGTGTACAAGCGATAGGGATCACCGCGCCCTGGTCAAGATTGTGAAAAAAAACCCATTCAAAAATGTGGGGGAGATTCAGAAGGAGTGGACAGCTGCTGGAGTCAGTGCTTCAAGATCCACCACCAAGAGACGCTTGAAAGACATGGGTTTCAACTGCCGCATACCTCGTGTCAAGCCACTGTTGACCAAGAAACAGCGCGAAATGCGTCTCACCTGGGCTAAGGAAAAAAAGAGCTGGACTGCTGCTGAGTGGTCCAAAGTCATGTTTTCTGACGAAAGCAAATTTTGCATTTCCTTTGGAAATCGAGGTCCCAGAGTCTGGAGGAAGACAGGAGAGGCACAGGATCCACGTTGCCTGAAGTCTAGTGTAAAGTTTCCACCATCAGTGATGGTTTGGGGTGCCATGTCATCTGCTGGTGTCGGTCCACTCTGTTTCCTGAGATCCAGGGTCAACGCAGCCGTCTACCAGCAAGTTTTAGAGCACTTCATGCTTCCTGCTGCTGACCTGCTCTATGGAGATGGAGATTTCAAGTTCCAACAGGACTTGGCGCCTGCACACAGCGCAAAATCTACCCGTGCCTGGTTTACGGACCATGGTATTTCTGTTCTAAATTGGCCCGCCAACTCCCCTGACCTTAGCCCCGTAGAAAATCTGTGGGGTATTGTGAAAAGGAAGATGCAGAATGCCAGACCCAAAAACGCAGAAGAGTTGAAGGCCACTATCAGAGCAACCTGGGCTCTCATAACACCTGAGCAGTGCCAGAAACTCATGGACTCCATGCCACGCCGCATTAACGCAGTAATTGAGGCAAAAGGAGCTCCAACCAAGTATTGAGTATTGTACATGCTCATATTTTTCATTTTCATACTTTTCAGTTGGCCAACATTTCTAAAAATCCCTTTTTTGTATTAGCCTTAAGTAATATTCTAATTTTGTGACACACGGCATTTTGGATTTTCATTTGTTGCCACTTCAAATCATCAAAATTAAATGAAATAAACATTTGAATGCATCAGTCTGTGTGCAATGAATAAATATAATGTACAAGTTACACCTTTTGAATGCAATTACTGAAATAAATCAAGTTTTTCAAAATATTCTAATTTACTGGCTTTTACCTGTATGTATGAAATACTTGACTTGGTGAATTCTAGCTGTCAATATACTCCTCCCCTCTTAACCACGCCCCACCCCTGACCACGCCCCCCACCTCCCGAAATCGGAGGTCTCAAGGTTGGCAAGTATGCCCTAAAGTTTTTTATCATGTTCTGTTTGTGTTGCGTTGTGTTTGCTCGATACTCGTTTTATCTTTTAACCTGCTCATTGTACAGCACTTTGGCTACCCCTGTGGTAAATTTTAAATGTGCTTTATAAATAAAGTTGATTTGATTTGATTTGATTTAAAAAGAAAAATATATTGTATTGGTTTTGAAATAGAAACATATGAAAATGGCCCCCACATGCTTTGATTGGTTTGGACCCCCCCTCATGTGGACTTTGGTTCTCCATCCGAGACACTACCAGATCTACTGACGCTCTTACTGTCCCTGTGTGTGTAGGATCCTGGACATGGGCTTCGAGAAGGACCTGTCAATCATTTTAAATTCCTTGAACTCCATGGGACCAAGCAGACAAAATGTTCTCTTGTCAGCCACACTAACACACGGTAATGTGTGTGTGTGTGTGTGTGTGTGTGTGTGTGTGTGTGTGTGTGTGTGTGTGTGTGTGTGTGTGTGTGTGTGTGTGTGTGTGTGTGTAAACATACACTTGACAAACCACCCTTTCTGTGAGGACCTTTTGACTTGTGAGGACATTTGCATTCTGACGTGAGGTTGCAACTCTACTCCCATCTAGTGCTAGATATATTTTTTTCATCATTCTAGCTATAGTAGAAAGGGGGGCCCTCACAACCTACTAACCAAACGTTGGTCCACACAAAGTAGGCAAGACTTGTGTGTGTGTGTGTGTGCTAACAGGCACTTCCTGTGTGTGTTTCAGGCGTGACCTGTCTAACAGACGTTTGTTTGAACGAGCCAATCAGCATCCATCTTTCTGAGCCCGCCCCCTCCGACGACCTTGCCGCCATGACCCCCGAACCCTGTGCGGGCGACCAGTCGGAGAGTTTTGCCGTCCCGTCGGCGCTGAAGCAGTTTGTGGCGGTGGTCCCGAGCAAAGTCCGCCTGGTGTGTCTGGCCGCCTTCGTCCTGGACAAATGCCAGGTCAGCTGTTTGGGGGGGCGTGTCTTCGGCTTGTGGGCGGAGTCCCGACGGGTTCTAACGCGTGCGCCTGTTGCGGCTCCAGCTCTCGGAGGACCACAAGGTGATGGTGTTCGTGTCCAGCTGCGAGGAGGTGGACTTCCTGCACTCGATCCTTGTCGGCGTGCTGGCGGCCAATCGGAAACCCCCGCCGAGCTTCCTGCGTCTCCACGGCAACATGCAGCAGGAGGTGAGGCGGCGTGCGGCGGGCGCACTGCACGGCTGAGCTGACGTGCGCTTGTTGTGTCCACCAGGAGCGCTCCGAAGTCTGGCGGAAGTTCTCCTCTGATGCACGCGGGGTTCTGCTGTGCACGGTCAGTAGTTCACATGTTGACCACCGGGGGCGCCGCCCACCTTCAACGCTTCTGTCGCTTTGCAGGACGTCGCCGCTCGAGGTCTGGACCTCCCTCAGGTCACCTGGATCCTTCAGGTGCGCCCACACACACACACACACACACACACACACACACACACACAGTCTTCAGGATGTTGTGGCGTGGTCCAAACCAGGGTTCTTGTGTGCAGTACACCCCGCCCAGCACCGCGGTAGAGTACGTCCACCGGGTCGGCCGCACGGCTCGAATCGGAGCGGGAGGAAGCAGCCTCCTCCTCCTCACTCCGGCAGAGTCCGCCTTCATCTCGGAGCTGGCCAATCACAACATCAGGTGTGTGCAGGGGTGCTTCTACTTCCTGGTTCCGCGCAGATTAGAAACGCCAGCACGCTGTCATGCCATTAAGGCTGCAGCTAACGATTATTTTTCTATCGATTAATCTATAGATTATTTTTTTCGATTAATCGGTTAATCTATGGATTATTTTTTTCGATTAATCTATAGATTATTTTTCCTTTTACCGATTATTTTTTTTATTTAAAATGAAGATGAAAAAATAAATGTAGGCCAGTTTTTTCAAAAGGCATGGCTTTTATTTACAAAAAAAAAAGTATGGCCACTCAGTCAACATTGACAACAACATGACAAAATATTCTGTAACAATGTAAACATTTAAAACTTTTAACATTTAACAAAATTAAAAGTAGCTTATTTGCTTTTTAATGTGCAAATATAAAAGTAAACATCCAGTGCAAATCTTAATATTCTGCAATAGTATAAGCATTTCTAAAGTAAAAGTATTGCTTATTTTGCTTTAAAATGTGCAAAAATAAAGATAAACATCCAATTCAAAAAAGTGCAAAACGGAAATATTCTGTAACAGTGTAAACATTTCAACAAAAGTAAAAGTATTGCTTATTTGCTAAAATGTGCAAAAATAAAGATAAACATCCAATACAAAAAAGTGCAAAACTAAATATTCTGTAACAACAGTGTAAACATTTCAACAAAAGTAAAACTTTTGCTTATTTTGCTTAATAACACAACAATGATAGTATGATTAAAGTGAAAGTTAATTGTTGGTTTGTACATAGTATATGTAACTGTTAATGTTGTAAAAGGTATTTGCACAACTAATTAACGTTAGCGTTAAAGAGGAGCGCGTCTTTGTAAACACTGAACAGGCACGCCAAACTCTCCTCTCAGAGCGAAACGGTGCTTTAGTTTATGAATTTACAACGCAGATACAAATGACACATTCATGTTTTTGTGTAATGATGACAACGTATACTCACGCGGACGATTGACTAGTTGATGGTGATGGCAAGAACGCTGTCGGGTGTTTTCTTTTCAAATGTTCGTTTATAGCCGTTGTGCATACAACAACATTATTAGCCGAGGTGGGTAGAGTAGCCAGAAATTGTACTCAAGTAAGAGTACTGTTACTTTAGAGATTTATTACTCAAGTAAAAGTAAGGAGTAGTCACCCAAATATTTACTTGAGTAAAAGTAAAAAGTATATTGTGAAAAAACTACTCAAGTACTGAGTAACTGATGAGTAACATACACATATATATATATATATATATATATATATATATATATATATATATATATACATACATTGATATATACAGTATATAATTTATATTTATTTATTTTGCCGTTTTTGTTTACATGTTAAAGGTGTTTTAATAATTATACATGCATGTTTAACACATATAGATTCCTTTCTTTCATGAAGACAAGAATATAAGTTGGTGTATTACCTGATTCTGATGACTTGCATTGATTGTAATCAGACAGTAGTGATGATAACGTCCACGTTTTCAAATGGAGGAGAAAAAAAGTTCCTCCTTTCTGTCTAATACCACATGAAAGTGGTTGTTTTTTGGCATCTTATTTGTCCAGCTTCCATATTCGTTTTTATACACTTTACAAGAAATACATTGGCGGCAAACTCCGTAGCTTGCTAGCTTGTTTGCGCTGGCTTTCGGAGACTCTTATTTTGAAAGCGCAGGCGCGATGGAGCGGCACTTTTATTGTGAAGACAGGAACTGTGCAGTCAGTCTTTAGGCTTTTGACGGGAAGTACGGTTGAAATACGGTCTTTTTTCCTTCACACTTTTGATTGATTGATTGATTGGAACTTTTATTAGTAGATTGCACAGTACAGTACATATTCCGTACAATTGACCACTAAATGGTAACACCCCAATAACTTGTTTCAACTTGTTTAAGTCAGGTCATGTGACCGCCTGGCTCTGTTTGATTGGTCCAACGTCACCAGTGACTGCATCTGATTGGTGGAACGAAGTGAAACGTCACCAGTAAGGCAGGCACTTTGAAGGTCTGTCTGACAGACCAAAACAAACAAAGCGTGCATTAACAGATCGATAAAAATTAGTAGCGAGCTGAATGTAGATAAAAGTAGCGGAGTAAAAGTAGCGTTTCTTCTTAGGCCGTTTATTGAAATACTCCCACACTTTTGACGACTTTTGGCGTGTTTTTTTCCCCTTGCTCGCACCGCTCGCATCGTCTGCTTTGCGCTCCGCCATGACGGTAGTGTGACGTAAATATGCGACGCGTCGACAAACAAAAACGTCCTCGACGTATTTACGTAACCGATGATGTCGTTTCAGCCCTACATGCCATCAAGTACTCAGGTGTAATACACTTTCACACCACTTGTGGCAGTAATGACATCATCACACAAGTACTCAGGTGTAATACACTTTTACACCACTTGTGGCAGTAATGATAACATCACACAAGTACTCAGGTGTAATACACTTTTACACCACTTGTGGCAGTAATGACAACATCACACAAGTACTCAGGTGTAATACACTTTTACACCACTTGTGGCAGTAATGATAACATCACACAAGTACTCAGGTGTAGTACACTTTTACACCACTTGTGGCAGTAATGACAACGTCACACAAGTACTCAGGTGTAGTACACTTTTACACCACTTGTGGCAGTAATGACAACATCACACAAGTACTCAGGTGTAATACACTTTTACACCACTTGTGGCAGTAATGACAACATCACACAAGTACTCAGGTGTAATACACTTTTACACCACTTGTGGCAGTAATGACAACATCACACAAGTACTCAGGTGTAATACACTTTTACACCACTTGTGGCAGTAATGACAACATCACACAAGTACTCAGGTGTAATACACTTTTACACCACTTGTGGCAGTAATGACAACATCACACAAGTACTCAGGTGTAATACACTTTTACACCACTTGTGGCAGTAATGACATCATCACACAAGTACTCAGGTGTAATACACTTTTACACCACTTGTGGCAGTAATGACAACATCACACAAGTACTCAGGTGTAATACACTTTTACACCACTTGTGGCAGTAATGACATCATCACACAAGTACTCAGGTGTAATACACTTTTACACCACTTGTGGCAGTAATGACAACATCACACAAGTACTCAGGTGTAATACACTTTTACACCACTTGTGGCAGTAATGACAACATCACACAAGTACTCAGGTGTAATACACTTTTACACCACTTGTGGCAGTAATGACAACACCAAACTAACAGAAGAAGTCTGCAACAAGTCATTGGGAAGTTTCTTAAGCGCAAAAATGATGACTAAAGTGGTGAATTTGTGTTTTCATTTTCACTAAAAATGTATGTTTACAGTTTAAGAAACACATTTTATTCATTTTGTTAGAATTTGCAGTACATTTAGTCTTGATAATAATCATTGTGATGAACACATGCTTTATATTCTCTTAGTAGTTAAGGTATAATTATTGAATATGATTCAAATCAGGAGTAAGATTACTAATTCAGTGTTTATATTTGAATGGGCCCTCTGTTAGTGGATAAGTTGGGCCCCGGGGTCCAAACCTTAGGAACATAGATAGCCTATAGAGTACTGCCATCTACTGTCTTGGAAGTGCGACTGCATTGCAAATGGACTGAAATGATTCAAGAAAAGATGTAACAGGACAGCACAGTTATCATTTTTAATTGTTACATAAAAAATCAGATTTGATCAAACAATGAACACAAAAGTAGTGAAAATTGGCACTGTTGAGTCCTGGTATCGATTCAATTGTTTAAACATAACAAACTATACGTCCGACAGGAAGTAACATTATTGTTTACACTCCAAGCAGCCACTTTTAAAAGTGACGACTCGCTGACCTCGGGTGGTGGGGGCCTGAACTCCCGACTTCCTAGTACAAATGGAAGGCAGCACTTGGCCCCTACTAGCTTAGCCTCGCCCCTACTAGCTTAACCTGGTCGTCCCATCCCTCTCCTGGTGTCTTCCATCCATCTCCTGGTGTCTTCCATCCATCTCCTGGTGTCTTCCATCCATCTCCTGGTGTCTTCCATCCATCTCCTGGTGTCTTCCATCCCTCTCCTGGTGTCTTCCATCCATCTCCTGGTGTCTTCCAGCCTGGCAGAGATGCAGCTGTTGGACATCCTGTCCAGCCTCATGAGGGACAACACCTACAAGGGGCGGGGCAAGTACCACAGCAAGGTAGGGCCCCTTCTCCTATTTTTTTATTCATCCAAAGTACGTCTTTGAGCCTTTCTAATGTCAGGACTTAAAAGGACACATCTTCTGCCATCTAGTGGGCAAATTATGGAATTGTTCACACCTTGATGATGCAACTACCGTAAATTCCGGACTATAAGCCGCTACGCTTTGAGCCCTGCGGCCTAATTCATGGATTGTCCTTCGCTGACGGCCATAAGGAAAATTGGTCAAATTTAAATAAGCAAAGACACTTAGAAGGTGTGTTATTGTTTGTGCTATGGCGGCAGGGCGCCGTTTTTTGGACAAATTTGCTCTTCAACCGCAAGTACAAGTGCCCTTACGTCCTTTCGCCATCCATAGCGTTTCTACTTGTTTGGATTCTTCATTCATCACTCCAAGCCACGGTTGTAAGTTTTACAATATAACTAAAACAATTCCTACTTACTAAACTGCTCCATGTGTGATGACTGTAGGAGTGTCATAATGTAATGCAGCTAGCGTCGTTAGCATTAGCTAACATGTGTCCGTGTTAGTATTATTAACTTACAATTGCATTTATTTAGTATTGTTTCAGTTTCGTAAATTCACCAAAACTTCACATGGAAGGGATTGAGTCTGTTTAGCTGATTGGAGAGCTAGCTTGCGCAGCTAGTGTGTCCACTTCTGTTTTGTTTGATCAGCCGTTTTACTGCCGAATTACAAACACAACTAAGGTATGTCAATAAACATTTACTAAATATTTTGTACTGCGGCTTATAGTCCGGTGTGGTTAATATATGGAAAACTATTATTTTCTTGAAAAATGTAGTGGGTGTGGCTTATATACCGATGCGCTCTGTAGTTTGGAAAATACGATTAAGGATTATTTTGCATCAATTCAGTGAAATTGGGTCATTTGTCACGGCACAGTGGTTGAGGGTCGCTGCTTTTAGAGGTCAGAGGTTCTTTGGGGGCGGGGCTTAGGATTGACAGCTTTGATTGGATGTCCTTCAGACCTCCACCAAAGCTCGCGACCAGGACATGCGTGAGCGAGCGACGGTCCTGCAGACGCACTTCGAGAACTTCGTCCACGCCAACGCCACGTCTCTGCAGAACGCCAAGAAAGGTAAGGAGTGCGCTCCGGCTCTACGCCAGGCGGGCCATGTGACCCACGTGCTGTGACGTCGCCAGCGCTGCAGTCCTACCTGAGGGCGTACACCAGCTACCCCGCCCACCTCAAGCACGTCTTCCACATCCGCGCCCTCCACCTGGGACACGCCGCCAAGAGCTTCGGCCTGCGAGACGCTCCACGTGGCCTCAGCGCCGCCGGCCGGCCCAGGAAGGAGGGGAAGGCGAACGCCAGGCGAGGCGTCAAAAAGACCGGCGTGCCGAAGAAGTGAGTGCAGACCTTCCCTGCCCCTCCCACCTCGCATAGAATTGGATGGGTTAACTCCGCCCCTTTATGACATCTTTGCCACGTGTTTGTGTTCAGGTTCTTTTCAGGTCACAAGAACCTTGCCTTGCTTCGCGCAGAGTTCTCCAGCGGCTTGGACGCGCCCAAGAAGAAGACGAAGAAGGAGGAGGAGGAGCTACAGTGACCACCTGCCTATTCTTCAGTCATGTGACATTGAAATTAGAGGAGGAGGAGCTACAGTCACCACCTGCGTATTCTTCAGTCAGGTGACATTCAAATTAAAGAAGACAGAGGAGGAGCTACAGTCACCACCTGTGTATTCTTCAGTCATGTGACATTGAAATTAGAGGAGGAGGAGCTACAGTCACCACCTGTGTATTCTTCAGTCAGGTGACATTCAAATTAAAGAAGACGGAGGAGGAGCTACAGTCACCATCTGTGTATTCTTTAGTCATGTGACATTGAAATTAAATGAGGAGGAGCTACAATCATTGTATTCTTCAGTCATGTGACATTGAAATTAAAGGAGGAGGAGGAGCTACAGTCACCACCTGTGTATTCTTCAGTCATCCATCCATCCATTTTCTACCACTTGTCTGTTTTGGGGTCATGTGACATTGAAATGAAAGGAGGAGGAGCTACAGTCACTGTAGTCTTCAGTCATGTGACATTGAAATGAAAAGAGGAGGAGCTACAGTCATGTGACGTTGAAATGAAAGGAGTAGGAGCTACAGTCATGTGACGTTGAAATGAAAGGAGGAGGAGCTACAGTCACCACCTGTGTATTCTTTAGTCATGTGACATTCAAATTAAAGCAGGAGGAGCTACAATCACCGTATTCTTCAGTCATGTGATATTGAAATTAAAGGAGGAGGAGGAGCTACAGTCACCACCTGTGTATTCTTCAGTCATCCATCCATTCATTTTCTACCGCTTGTCTGTTTTGGGGTCATGTGACATTGAAATGAAAGGAGGAGGAGCTACAGTCACTGTAGTCTTCAGTCATGTCAGATTGAAATGAAAAGAGGAGGAGCTACAGTCATGTGACATTGAAATTAAAGGAGGAGGAGCTACAGTCATGTGACATTGAAATGAAAGGAGGAGGAGCTACAGTCATGTGACATTGATATGAAAGGAGGAGGAGCTACAGTCATGTGACATTGAAATGAAAGGAGGAGCTACAGTCATGTGACATTGAAATGAAAGGAGGAGGAGCTACAGTCGTGATATTGAAATGAAAGGAGGAGGAGCTACAGTCACCACCTGCGTATTCTTCAGTCAGGTGACATTCAAATTAAAGAAGACGGAGGAGGAGCTACAGTCACCACCTGTGTATTCTTTAGTCATGTGACATTGAAATTAGAGGAGGAGGAGCTACAGTCACCATCTGTGTATTCTTCAGTCAGGTGACATTCAAATTAAAGAAGACAGAGGAGGAGCTACAGTCACCACCTGTGTATTCTTCAGTCATGTGACATTGAAATTAGAGGAGGAGGAGCTACAGTCACCACCTGTGTATTCTTCAGTCAGGTGACATTCAAATTAAAGAAGACGGAGGAGGAGCTACAGTCACCATCTGTGTATTCTTTAGTCATGTGACATTGAAATTAAATGAGGAGGAGCTACAATCATTGTATTCTTCAGTCATGTGACATTGAAATTAAAGGAGGAGGAGGAGCTACAGTCACCACCTGTGTATTCTTTAGTCATGTGACATTGAAATTAAATGAGGAGGAGCTACAGTCACCACCTGTGTATTCTTCAGTCAGGTGACATTCAAATTAAAGAAGACGAAGGAGGAGGAGCTACAGTCACCACCTGTGTATTCTTTAGTCATGTGACATTGAAATTAAATGAGGAGGAGCTACAATCATTGTATTCTTCAGTCATGTGACATTGAAATTAAAGGAGGAGGAGGAGCTACAGTCACCACCTGTGTATTCTTCAGTCATCCATCCATCCATTTTCTACCACTTGTCTGTTTTGGGGTCATGTGACATTGAAATGAAAGGAGGAGGAGCTACAGTCATGTGACATTGAAATGAAAAGAGGAGGGGCTACAGTCATGTGACATTGAAATAAAAGGAGGAGGGGCTACAGTCATGTGACATTGAAATGAAAGGAGGAGGAGCTACAGTCATGTGACATTGAAATGAAAGGAGGAGCTACAGTCATGTGACATTGAAATGAAAAGAGGAGGAGCTACAGTCATGTGACATTGAAATGAAAGGAGGAGCTACAGTCATGTGACATTGAAATGAAAGGAGGAGGAGCTACAGTCACTGTAGTCTTCAGTCATGTGACATTGAAATGAAAAGAGGAGGAGCTACAGTCATGTGACATTGAAATGAAAAGAGGAGGGGCTACAGTCATGTGACATTGAAATGAAAGGAGGAGGAGCTACAGTCATGTGACATTGAAATGAAAGGAGGAGGAGCTACAGTCATGTGACATTGAAATGAAAGGAGGAGGAGCTACAGTCATGTGACGTTGAAATGAAAGGAGGAGGAGCTACAGTCATGTGACATTGAAATGAAAGGAGGAGGAGCTACAGTCATGTGACATTGAAATGAAAGGAGGAGGAGCTACAGTCATGTGACATTGAAATGAAAGGAGGAGGAGCTACAGTCATGTGACATTGAAATGAAAGGAGGAGCTACAGTCATGTGACATTGACATGGAAGGAGGAGGAGCTACAGTCATGTGACATTGAAATGAAAGGAGGAGGAGCTACAGTCATGTGACATTGAAATGAAAGGAGGAGGAGCTACAGTCATGTGACATTGAAATGAAAGGAGGAGGAGCTACAGTCATGTGACATTGAAATGAAAGGAGGAGGAGCTACAGTCATGTGACATTGAAATGAAAGGAGGAGGAGCTACAGTCATGTGACATTGAAATGAAAGGAGGAGGAGCTACAGTCATGTGACATTGAAATGAAAGGAGGAGGAGCTACAGTCATGTGACATTGAAATGAAAGGAGGAGGAGCTACAGTCATGTGACATTGAAATGAAAGGAGGAGGAGCTACAGTCATGTGACATTGAAATGAAAGGAGGAGGAGCTACAGTCATGTGACATTGAAATGAAAGGAGGAGGAGCTACAGTCATGTGACATTGAAATGAAAGGAGGAGCTACAGTCATGTGACATTGAAATGAAAGGAGGAGCTACAGTCATGTGACATTGAAATGAAAGGAGGAGGAGCTACAGTCATGTGACATTGAAATGGCAGGAGGAGGAGCTACAGTCATGTGACATTGAAATGAAAGGAGGAGGAGCTACAGTCATGTGACGTTGAAATGAAAGGAGGAGGAGCTACAGTCATGTGACATTGAAATGAAAGGAGGAGGAGCTACAGTCATGTGACATTGAAATGAAAGGAGGAGGAGCTACAGTCATGTGACATTGAAATGAAAGGAGGAGGAGCTACAGTCATGTGACATTGAAATGAAAGGAGGAGGAGCTATGTCATGTGACATTGAAATGAAAGGAGGAGGAGCTACAGTCATGTGACATTGAAATGAAAGGAGGAGGAGCTACAGTCATGTGACATTGAAATGAAAGAGACGTGCAAACAACATTATAGGAATAAAAAGTAAACATTGTGCTGTCTTTTCATTGGACGATGAGCGGGATGTTGCACAGGTAAATGGGCGTGTACAGGTAGGGCGTGGGCGCCGGCAGGTCCAAAGCGAGCGCGGCCTGGCGTTTCCACTTGGTTCTGTGGGAGCAAGTTTGACAATTGGAGCGTCAGACCAAGTCCTCCTTCCCCTCCCCCCTCCCCCAGTCCCGGTGTCACACCTGCGGTTCTGGTACCAGGTCTTCACCTGCGCGTGGCTGAGCTGCAGCGTGGCCGCCAGCGCCGCCCGCTGATGCACGCTGATGTACTTGTGCTTCCGGAAGCTTCTCTCCAGACACGCCAGCTGCTGCTGGCTGAACGCTGTGCGAGCCTTGCGGGCTTTCTTCAGGCAGGCCCCGCCCCTTTCTGCATGATTGACACTTGTCACCTTCTAAACTTTCTGTCAACTTGACCTCTTGGACTCACCTGCTGGCTCTGGCTGTGGGGGCTCACGCTCCACCTGTGCTCCTTCCTCCGCCAGGATGTCCCGGATAAGGAAGCTGCGGACAGGTGCCTTCACGCGGGAACCAGCATGCACCAAAAGTCCTGCTGGGGTCTCCATGTCCATCAACCACCTTTCACCCCTGACACCTCACAATGATTATTGATCATCAATGATTAGTGATCATCAATGATTATTGATCATCAATGATTAGTGATCATCAATGATTATTGATCATCAATGATTAGTGATCCATCCGCTGCAGGAGCCAAGTCAAAGTGAGGAATAGAATGTTGCCAATCAACACTAACTTCTCTCTCTCTCTCTTTCTCTCTCTCTCTCTCTCCCTCTCGCTCTCTCTTCCTCTCTCTCTTTCTCTGTTATAATACTAACGTTAATAGTTTAGGGCTGCAGCTAACGATTATTTTTCTATCGATTAATCTATAGATTATTTTTTTCGATTAATCGGTTAATCTATAGATTATTTTTTCGATTAATCTATAGATTATTTTTCCTTTTACCGATTTTTTTTTAAATTTAAAATGAAGAGGAAAAAATAAATGTAGGCCAGTTTTTTCAAAAGGCATGGCTTTTATTTACAAAAAAAAAAAAAAGGTATGGCCACTCAGTCAACATTGACAACAACATGACAAAATATTCTGTAACAATGTAAACATTTAAAACTTTTAACATTTAACAAAATTAAAAGTAGCTTATTTGCTTTTCAATGTGCAAATATAAAAGTAAACATCCAGTGCAAATCTTAATATTCTGGAATAGTATAAGCATTTCAAAAGTAAAAGTATTGCTTATTTTGCTTTAAAATGTGCAAAAATAAAGATAAACATCCAATACAAAAAAGTGCAAAACGGAAATATTCTGTAACAAGTGTAAACATTTCAACAAAAGTAAAAGTATTGCTTGTTTGCTAAAATGTGCAAAAATAAAGCTAAACATCCAATACAAAAAAGTGTACAGTGTAAACATTTCAACAAAAGTAAAAGTATTGCTTATTTTGCTTAATAACACAACAATGATAGTATGATTAAAGTGAAAGTTAATTGTTGGTTTGTACATAGTATATGTAACTGTTAATGTTGTAAAAGGTATTTGCACAACTAATTAACGTTAGCGTTTGTGACACGTCTTGTGCCGTGGGGTTCTTTCAGGACCGACAGACTGAACGCCAGACGGCTTTGCCAGGTTTACAATCTTTTAATTTTACACAAAGTCTTTTCTCTTCCAACTGCGCGGATCGCGCATCTGGGCACGATTGCGGCGTCGCTCCCGGCGCGCCCCGCCTCGCCGCTCGCTCGCCGCCGCCGCCGCCGCCGCCGCCGCCTCTCCACAGCGTTAAAGAGGAGCGCGTCTTTGTAAACACTGAACAGGCACGCCAAACGCACCTCTCAGAGCGAAATGGTGCTTTAGTTTATGAATTTACAACGCAGATACAAATGACACATTCATGTTTTTGTGTAATGATGACAACGTATACGCACGCGGACGATTGACTTGTTGATGGTGATGGCAAGAACGCTGTCGGGGGTTTTCTTTTCAAATATTCGTTCATAGCCGTTGTGCTGCTATGATAGGCCATTTCCGCTCGACACAGTGTGCATACAACAACATTATTAGGCCGTTTATTGAAATACTCCCACACTTTTGACGACTTTTGGCGTGCTTTTTTCCCCTCGCTCGCATCGTCTGCTTTGCGCTCCGCCATGACAGTAAAGTAGAGTGACGTAAATATGCGACGCGTCGTTTCAGCCTTATAATAGTTTAATCATTATAATATTGATAATTTTGGCAAAATTTAAGGTACTTGTATTAATGTTTGTAATAAATTGTAATAATGATGTGGATGGTAATATTACATCATTTTAATGTTATGATGATAGCAATGTTAGGCACAATGTTAACAATTTTAGCAATAATGATTTTAATTAAAGCTGCAAGCAGCGTTGTTCGGGCCCGCGTATTTGGCAGGTGCTAGTCCTAAGTGTCCCAATACTTTTGTCTACTTTTAGTCTGAAGTGTCCCAAGACTTTTGTCTAGTGTACCTACCTTGTCTGCATTGTGTGGCCACGCTGGTGCTTCCTGCTTTTAAGCAGCCATCTTAAAAAAACATCAGCGCAGCGGGTCTTTGAAGGGTCATAAAATCAAAACCGGAGCAGTTAGAAAAAAAGCGCTTCTGTCATTGTAATCACAAGGGTTCAATCTCTCTCCTGTGTTAGTTTGAAGGCGAAACGACAAACGCGCTCAGAGGAGTTCGTTTTTGAAGGAAGGTGACCGGTTTTTACCCAAAAAAGACCTACATAGAGGTTTTTGTTTCATCTCCCAGTGGGAGTTACAGGCAGTTTTGTCAGATTTTTCATCCGAGGAGCAGTTTTTTGTGCGTTTTATTAAAGAATTGCTGTAGAGCACAATTTTTAGATTTGGGGTTAGGTTTTTTCATTAGATCACAGTTTTAGCCAGTCCTGATGTGTGTGTTCAGTTTGGTGAGTTTTGAAGCGTGTTAAGGGGGTCAAATTACAGCTCAAAGAGGCAAAAGTGACTGTTTTTAGTACTTTTTTGTCTTGAAGGGGGAATTGCCAACTTCCTGTTGATTTTAGCCCGAGAATGTACCATTATGAAAGTTAGGTCTGAGTCAGACCTACATAGTGGGAGTTACAGGCAGTCTAGTTTTTTTTTTCCCTAGGGGGCGCTAGAGCGCAATTTTGATTTTTGCGGTTCAGTTTTTTTTATTAAAAGACAATTTTCGCAGGTCCTGATAGGTGGGTAAAATATGGTGAGTCTGTAATAATCATTTTAGCAATATTAAACGTTATTATTTTAACGTTATGATTATGTTGATATTCTTAATGTTAGTTGTTGGAATAATTGTTTGTAAGTTATCACAAAAGAAACATTATATTACATTATGTTCCTGATGAGAAGATGAAGGCTGTCTTTCGAGGCCTAACAAGAGGAAGAAGGCTCGTGAAACGCCACTGTGATTTCAACACGGACAGATGGCAGGATCTGCTCAACTTCCAGAGGAACTCTCTTTGAAGTGTTAAACGAACTCTCTCTGAAGTATTTCACAAACTCTCTTCCAACTATTTGGTAACCGAGGTCAACGCTATTTACGACCCGCTGCCCTCTTGAAGTTGCTGTGGTCAGGAGACGGGAGGGGTTATCCATTGTCCTCCAACACCTGCCCCAGCTGGATCCAGGAAGAGCCCAAGCCCGAGAAATCCTCTTCTTGGTCTTCAAAGCGACCGAAAACAATGACTGTTTTACATACTTCCCATTCCTGCTGTGACATGTGTTGGTGCGTGAACATTGAACATCTGAATAAATGAGGAGACGAAAACCTTCTTCGTCAGAGCGTGGTGCAGGACTGTACAGAGAGTGCAGTGGCCATGTCTCTCCTCAATATTGAGTCCAAATTGAATTCTGTCTCTGTTTGATTCCTTGCCTTTTGTCTTGTTTAATAGATGTCCTCAGTGTTTGAACGTGACATTAGTAATCATTTTAGCAGTAATTTTTGTTGTATTTTAGAAATAAAACATAATAATAATGGTAATAATCATTTGAACAATGTTATAATGTTTAGTTAAAATGTTATACAATGTTAGTAACTATTTAAAAGTAAAATGTATGACGTTTTTAAACGCCGCCTTGTACACGGACGACAGAGTGCCAATAAGCCTTTAAGACATTTCCTTTACGTGCATGACATCCCAGTCACATAATATCTACCGGCTGTTCACATCACAAATTGATGCAAGACATACTTGGTCAACAGCCATACAGGTCACACTGAGGGTGGCCGTATAAACAACTTTTAACACTGTTACAAATATGCGCCACACTGTGAACCCACACCAAACAAGAATGACAAACACATTTCGGGAGAACATCCGCACCGTAACACAACATAAACACAACAGAACAAATACCCAGAATCCCCTGCAGTGCTAACTCTTCCGGGACGCTACAATATACACCCCCCCCCCTAAAATAATAATATAACAAGAGAAACTAGGCAGTAGTGACAATGTTATGAAAAAGTATTGCATTGTTATTGTTTTGAGGCATGTTAAAAAAAAGAATGCACTTTGTGACTTCAATAATAAATATGGCAGTGCCATGTTGGCATTTTTTTCCATAACTTGAGTTGATTTATTTTTGGAAAACCTTGTCACATTGTTTAATGCATCCAGCGGGGCATCACAACAAAATTAGGCATAATAATGTGTTCATTCCACCACTGTATATATCGGTATCGCTTGATATCGGAATCGGTAATTAAGAGTTGGACAATATCGGAATATCGGATATCTCTAAAATTAACAATGTCAATTATTATGATAATATCCATAATTTTTTTGATTGAGCAAAAATCATTTTAAAAGTATTAATGTTTGTAATAAAATATAATAGTTATGTTAGTGGTAATATTAATAATCATATTTATAATGATAATATTACAAATCATGTTAATCATTATTTTAGCAATATTATTTGCTGAATTATTGTTTGTAAAAATAATGTCAGCAAAAATAATTTTAGCTTTAATTGTATTAACGTTAGTAATATTGATGTTAATGGTAATGTTAATCCTTTCAGTAATGTTTTAATTTGAGTAATTTAGCAATGTTAAGTGTAAAAATGTTAGTAATAAATGTTATAAGATAAAATGTTAGACAATGGTAGTAATAATTTTAGCAATATTGTTGACGTTTGCAATGAAATGTAATGTTAATTGTGTCATGTCTGTATTATCATGTTTTGTTTTAAGTCATGTTTTGTTTAGTTTGTCTTTTCACTCCCTTGTCTGGTCACCATAGCAACCATTAGTTTTCACCTGTCACGTCACGCACCTGTTTCACGTTTTGAGTCACGCACCTGCTTTCACTAATCATTTAAGTTCATTCATTTTCTGTTGTTCGGCCTGACGACCTCACCCCATATATGCTTCTGCACACCCTTATGATCCTTGCTGCTCTTTTTTCATGCCGGTTCCATGCCAAGTAAGTTTTTGTTTATCAAGCCACAGTTTATGTTTTGTTTAATTGTTCATAGTTTCCGCCACTGTGCGCGCTTTGGTTTGATCTTTTTTTTGTAGTTCTAGTGTTTCAATAAATCATGTACCTTCATTCCCGTCTCGCCCGTGCCAACTTTCCGTTGCATCCCGGAAAAGCAAACTCCCAAGATCAAGTCGTGACAAATTGTATTAATGTTAGTAATAAAATGTAATGATGTGGTTATAATAATTAATGGTATAATGATGTTAATGCTTGACGTAATGTTAATTATGTCAGCAATATTAATATTAATTGAATTAGTATTAGTGATAATATTAATGGTATCGGAAATAATGTCAGTAATAATCATTTTAGCAATAATAAAGTGAAATGTTTGTAATAACATGTAATGTTAACAGTAATGTTAATCATTTTTATAATGTTATACTTATGTTCATTTTAGTAATAATATTGTAAAAGTGTAAGAAAACAAATGATGTTAATTGTATTAACATTGATAAAAATGTTAGAAATATTGTTAGTAATATTTTAAATCATTTTCTCGTCTCCCCTTTGCACCACCATGTTCTCCTTCAGGCCACGAACGACTGGAACTTGGACTTTGACAGAACTGATCCGACACCAAACCAATCAGAAGCACACAGTTTGAGTGACGTGTCTAAGGACGCTTTAAAGGAAGTGTGTGTGTGTGATTGACAGCAGAGAATGCTAGCCTGCAGGCATTTTCCTTCATGCTAACACACTGAGACACATCACACGAATGATGATCAACATTAAAAACTACACCTTCTTTTCTTATTTTTAAACAAACATTTACTATTTTGCAGCAATTTTGGACTGATGGCACTTCTAAGCGTGTTTGGGTCTTTGTACATGTGGAACAGGAGCTTGGTCCGCATGTTTGTTCGTTATTATTATGCACGGACTTTGTGGGCGCAGTCAACACATTGAAGGCGTCCGGTCTGGGATGATGTGGCCCTGATGGGTCACTTGCAGCTGAGTGTGAAGCTTCTGGGATGAGACTCAGCACCTCACAACGTCAGGGCAGCGAGGTATTTGCGAGCGGCAACCCCACACAATACAGTCCATGACATTAGATGGCGAAGTATTAGCGAGCAACAACCCCACACAGTACAGTCCATGACATGAGGTAGTGAGGTATTTGTGAGAGGCAACACCCATCAATACAGTTAATGACAGTAGGTTATTGAGGTATTTGCGAGTGGCAACCCCACACAATACATTATACAGGTAAAAGCCAGTAAATTAGAATATTTTGAAAAACTTGATTTATTTCAGTAATTGCATTCAAAAGGTGTAACTTGTACATTATATTTATTCATTGCACACAGACTGATGCATTCAAATGTTTATTTCATTTAATTTGGATGATTTGAAGTGGCAACAAATGAAAATCCAAAATTCCGTGTGTCACAAAATTAGAATATTACTTAAGGCTAATACAAAAAAGGGATTTTTAGAAATGTTGGCCAACTGAAAAGTATGAAAATGAAAAATATGAGCATGTACAATACTCAATACTTGCTTGGAGCTCCTTTTGCCTCAATTACTGCGTTAATGCGGCGTGGCATGGAGTCGATGAGTTTCTGGCACTGCTCAGGTGTTATGAGAGCCCAGGTTGCTCTGATAGTGGCCTTCAACTCTTCTGCGTTTTTGGGTCTGGCATTCTGCATCTTCCTTTTCACAATACCCCACAGATTTTCTATGGGGCTAAGGTCAGGGGAGTTGGCGGGCCAATTTAGAACAGAAATACCATGGTCCGTAAACCAGGCACGGGTAGATTTTGCGCTGTGTGCAGGCGCCAAGTCCTGTTGGAACTTGAAATCTCCATCTCCATAGAGCAGGTCAGCAGCAGGAAGCATGAAGTGCTCTAAAACTTGCTGGTAGACGGCTGCGTTGACCCTGGATCTCAGGAAACAGAGTGGACCGACACCAGCAGATGACATGGCACCTCAAACCATCACTGATGGTGGAAACTTTACACTAGACTTCAGGCAACGTGGATCCTGTGCCTCTCCTGTCTTCCTCTAGACTCTGGGACCTCGATTTCCAAAGGAAATGCAAAATTTGCATGGTTGGGTGATGGTTTGGGGTGCCATGTCATCTGCTGGTGTCGGTCCACTCTGTTTCCTGAGATCCAGGGTCAACGCAGCCGTCTACCAGCAAGTTTTAGAGCACTTCATGCTTCCTGCTGCTGACCTGCTCTATGGAGATGGAGATTTCAAGTTCCAACAGGACTTGGCGCCTGCACACAGCGCAAAATCTACCCGTGCCTGGTTTACGGACCATGGTATTTCTGTTCTAAATTGGCCCGCCAACTCCCCTGACCTTAGCCCCATAGAAAATCTGTGGGATATTGTGGAAAGGAAGATGCAGAATGCCAGACCCAAAACGCAGAAGAGTTGAAGGCCACTATCAGAGCAACCTGGGCTCTCATAACACCTGAGCAGTGGCAGAAACTCATCGACTCCATGCCACGCCGCATTAACGCAGTAATTGAGGCAAAAGGAGCTCCAACCAAGTATTGAGTATTGTACATGCTCATATTTTTCATTTTCATACTTTTCAGTTGGCCAACATTTCTAAAAATCCCTTTTTTGTATTAGCCTTAAGTAATATTCTAATTTTGTGACACACGGAGTTTTGGATTTTCATTTGTTGCCACTTCAAATCATCAAAATTAAATGAAATAAACATTTGAATGCATCAGTCTGTGTGCAATGAATAAATATAATGTACAAGTTACACCTTTTGAATGCAATTACTGAAATAAATCAAGTTTTTCAAAATATTCTAATTTACTGGCTTTTACCTGTATGACAATAGGTGGCGAAGTATTAACGAGCAACAACCCCAGACAGTACAGTCCATGACATGAGGTAGTGAGGTATTTGTGAGAGGCAATCCCACACAATATAGGTAGCGTGGTATTTGCGAGCGGCAACGCCCATCAGTACAGTCAATGACATTAGGTTATTGAGGTATTTGCGAGTGGCAACCCCACACAATACAGTCCATGACATGAGATGGCAAGGTATTTATGAGTGGCAACCCCACACAATACAGTCCATGACTTTAGGTAGCGAGGTATTTGCGAGTGGCAACCCCACGGAATCTCTTTAAGATAGGCCAGCACAGGACTTGTTGCCATGGAAACCTGATTCAAATGCGAGCTCAAAGGCCAGACCTTCTTCTTGAGGTCAGTACACCCGCTCTTGGAAAGAAGCAGAATAAACATTTTGAGAGGAGCCGTGAGGTGACACTGGAATCTTACTTGATTTAAACAACCCCATTGTCGTTTAGTTTAGTTTATTAAGGATCCCCATTAGTCTACACCGCAGTGGAGACTATTCTTCCTGGGGTCTGTAAATAAAGACGGTGAATCTGAAAATGGGCTGCCGGCCCCCTGGTGTTTGGATTAGTATAAACCTTAAGAGTAAACGGAGAACACGCGTCATTCATGTACTGCTTAAACTAGATTTGTGGACCCCTTAGAGTTCAATACAATGAAGTAGACACCGTGACTGAAATGGACTTTTATTGGATGTCTTCACCTGTTGACTTGAACACACCTGTTCTACCTCCTGAACGTGTCCAGCCCAGGAGACACCTAAACAAAAACACACGATCAGTAAAGGTTGAATGGAATAAACAATATTTTCATTCAGCCTTCCCGGTAAGGTCTATTCAGGTGTACTGGAGAGGAGGCTACGCCGGATAGTCCAACCTCGGATTCAGGAGGAACAGTGTGGTTTTCGTCCTGGTCGTGGAACTGTGGACCAGCTCTATACTCTGGGCAGGGTCCTTGAGGGTGCATGGGAGTTTGCCCAACCAGTCTACATGTGTTTTGTGGACTTGGAGAAGGCATTCGACCGTGTCCCTCGGGAAGTCCTGTGGGGAGTGCTCAGAGAGTATGGGGTATCGGACTGTCTGATTGTGGCAGTCCGCTCCCTGTATGATCAGTGCCAGAGCTTGGTCCGCATTGCCGGCAGTAAGTCGGACACGTTTCCAGTGAGGGTTGGACTCTGCCAAGGCTGCCCTTTGTCACCCATTCTGTTCATAACTTTTATGGACAGAATTTCTAGGCGCAGTCAAGGCGTTGAGGGGATCTGGTTTGGTGGCTGCAGGATTAGGTCTCTGTTTTTTGCAGATGATGTGGTCCTGATGGCTTCATCTGGCCAGGATCTTCAGCTCTCACTGGATCGGTTCGCAGCTGAGTGTGAAGCGACTGGGATGAGAATCAGCACCTCCAAGTCCGAGTCCATGGTTCTCGCCCGGAAAAGGGTGGAGTGCCATCTCCGGGTTGGGGAGGAGATCTTGCCCGAAGTGGAGGAGTTCAAGTACCTGGGAGTCTTGTTCACGAGTGAGGGAAGAGTGGATCGTGAGATCGACAGGCAGATCGGTGCGGCGTCTTCAGTAATGCGGACGCTGTATCGATCCGTTGTGGTGAAGAAGGAGCTAAGCCGGAAGGCAAAGCTCTCAATTTACCGGTCGATCTACGTTCCCATCCTCACCTATGGTCATGAGCTTTGGGTTATGACCGAAAGGACAAGATCACGGGTAGAAGCGGCCGAAATGAGTTTCCTCCGCCGGGTGGCAGGGCTCTCCCTTAGAGATAGGGTGAGAAGCTCTGCCATCCGGGAGGAGCTCTAAGTAAAGCCGCTGCTCCTCCACATCGAGAGGAGCCAGATGAGGTGGTTCGGGCATCTGGTCAGGATGCCACCCAAACGCCTCCCTAGGGAGGTGTTTAGGGCACGTCCGACCGGTAGGAGGCCGCGGGGAAGACCCAGGACACGTTGGGAAGACTATGTCTCCCGGCTGGCCTGGGAACGCCTCAGGGTCCCACAGGAAGAGCTGGACGAAGTGGCTGGGGAGAGGGAAGTCTGGGCTTCCCTGCTTAGGCTGCTGCCCCCGCGACCCGACCTCGGATAAGCGGAAGAAGATGGATGGATGGATGGATATTTTTCTTGTTTGTTGAAGAAGACTTTTAAGAGATATGTGTGTAGTTGATGTATTCCTGTGGTGGGTGTGACGGAGACTACACTTTGTCTACCAGGGTCTAACACTGGAGACAAAAGGGTAAGCAACAGGAGGTCGGACCTTCACATGAACATAAAGGTCCGGTGCATTGTGTGTTGGGTGGCCTGGTCTTCAGTAGCCAAATCCGGTTATTGGGTCATGGAATGTCACCTCCCCGGTGGGAAAGGAGATAAAGTCAGACTCACCTCAAGTTCAGGTTCTGGAGCCAAACTCCTTGAGAGGGGCTGCACCTTGTTCTATCCTGAATTTGCTCTAAGGGAGAGGGGGCTAGCTGAGGTGGGCTTATTCAAAGCCCCCCAGCTAGGTGTGTTGGGGTCATCCCTGGTGAACAAGAGGGTTTTTTCCTAAGCGTCTGGGTTGAGTCTTTACTGTCACCCATGCAAATGCAGACTACCCAGTCACCTTAGAGTCTGTCAAGGTGTGCAGGAGAGGATCCCCAATGGAGACTTTCTAGTTCTACTGAGAGACTTCAACGGACATGTTGGTAACGAGTGTGAACCAGAGGAGAATCATCGTCACATTGGTTCTGTCTCCTCAGTGAATCCTGGGGAGGCAATTAGTCCTCCAGAAGTTCCCAGGTTGCTTGGTTTTGTGCTGCCACTCTCAAGGAAGTCAGATGGCTTTGTGTCTTCAGTTGACCTTGTTGTCGGCTTCTCAAATCTGCTCTCAGTTACTCGAGGAGGTTGAGCAGTGTCTTCCCAGGAGAGCTTGGTACCTTGAGCTTGATAGCAAACTCCAGGGATTTTGGGGCAGGGCTTTTAGTGTCCATCTGGAAAACGTGACCAAACATGTTCCATCTGGACTCTGGACTTTTAAGGATAGTGGTTCTTCATTGCACTGACGGTTGTGCGCACCATTGGAGATGAGACTGTTGGGCCACTTGTGACCAGTAATAGTACGGTGATGGTTCAGGTGACAGGCATCTAACTTGTCAAGTTGAACTTGTGGGACAGCCCAGCTGCTGCAGTTGTAGAGCATCACTGACATGCATGTGGAGTTGTGGAGTTCTGGAGGCTGTCTTGAGGGGGATCCTAGTCCGACAGTTCCACATCTTCCAGTAGGACTCGAAAGCTTTGTTTCCCTGTGTGCATTGAGATTTGAAATCTTTGGTGCTGCAAAGTGCTGAGCCGAGTATACTTTCTTCCTGCGTAATGTTTCTCTGCCACAAAGTGGTTCACCCTCATTGGTTTCTCAGGGTCATGATTGGGAGGAACATCCTACCCAATCCAAACCTGTGCATTGAGATTTGAAATCTTTGGTGCTGCAAAGTGCTGAGCCGAGTATACTTTCTTCCTGCGCAATGTTTCTCTGCCACAAAGTGGTTCACCCTCATTGGTTTCTCAGGGTCATGATTGGTAGGAACATCCTACCCAATCCAAACCTGTGCATTGTTATGGTATTGGACTTCTGTGTGTACATAACAAATACCATGTTCTTACATAACGATGTCCATAAGTTCCCCTTAGGCAGCAGGTCTATCATCGACTTTGTAGTCTCATCATCAAACCTGCGTCTGAATGTTTTGGACTAAAGCGGAAAGCAAGGGACTGAGCTGTCGGCTGATCAGCATCTGGTAATGAGTTGGTTTAGATGGCGGACAAGCCTGGCAGACCCAAACATATATCGAGGGTGTGCCGGGAACGTTTGGCAGAGTCTCCCGTCTGTTGAGTCTTCAACTCACACCTCCAGCAAAGCTTTTTCTGCATGGCATCGGATCCCAAGCCCAATGGAGGACACCAGAGGTTAGGGAAGCCATCAGGCTGAAGAAGCTGCTGGATCTCAGCAGGCAAAGCAGTGTCAGGTTTTGGCGGGTTTTTGAAGCGAAAACACGGGTGGAGGAAGAATTTGCTGAGGCTGTGGTTCTCAGCCGGGAAAGAGTGGATTGTACCCTTGGGGGAGTCGGCGAGTTCTAGTATCTATGGATTTTGTTTATGAGTGAGAGAAGCTGGAGCACAGAGCAGTGATAGAAGGCAAAGCTATCGTAATTTGTGTGTGTTACCTGAGTGTAGACACTTTGTTTGTTGCTATGAGGAAGACGTGTGCTCCTTCGTACTGAAGTAGTCCTCGAGTCTTCAAAGGAACCACATTGCACCTACAAACACACGCAAAGGCGCACATGAGGAACTATCTGTGTCTTCAGTACGTGTGTGTGTGTGTTCATATACTCTCGTGTTACGTAACTCCTTTCTGACGGCGTCTGCTTTGATTTCTAGTTCTTCCGTGGTGGGTGGTCCCAGACTTGTAATTCTCTTCCAAAACACTAAAGGGCAGTGTCTCCAGAAGTAGAAACCGCAGCCGTCGTTGACTAGATACTTACATTTCTTGTGAAGGGGTGACGACAACCACAACATCGACATCTTTGTCTACTCATTCAGAATAATCAGTCAAATTTTAAACCGGAGGAAAATACGTTCGTGAATGTGCAACTTCCGAACGAGTCGCGGTGGAGGACGCTATTAATATTTGTTCAGAGTTTACATGTTGGTAAATAAACTGGCTGAAAAATGACTGACAGAGAACGAGATGTGTTGTGTGTGAGAGAAAAATATGTGCACAAGAGAGAATGTGTTGGAAGTGAATCTGTTGTTAGCACAAGATTGGCAATAAAAGTTAAAAAGAGTGTCATACTTTGTGACACATTCAGTAATTATTTTTAGAGCACACACTAGAGATGCGCGGTTTGCGGGCACAACCGCGGAGTTCGCGGATTATCCGCGGATCGGGCGGATGAAATTAAAAAAAATTAGATGTTATCCGCGGGTCGGGTCGGGCGAGTCCATGGTTCTCGCCCGGAAAAGGGTGGAGTGCCATCTCCGGGTTGGGGAGGAGATCTTGCCCCAAGTGGAGGAGTTCAAGTACCTCGGAGTCTTGTTCACGAGTGGGGGAAGAGTGGATCGTGAGATCGACAGGCGGATCGGTGCGGCGTCTTCAGTAATGCGGACGCTGTATCGATCCGTTGTGGTGAGGAAGGAGCTGAGCCGGAAGGCAAAGCTCTCAATTTACCGGTCGATCTACGTTCCCATCCTCACCTATGGTCATGAGCTTTGGGTTATGACCGAAAGGACAAGATCACGGGTACAAGCGGCCGAAATGAGTTTCCTCCGCCGGGTGGCGGGGCTCTCCCTTAGAGATAGGGTGAGAAGCTCTGCCATCCGGGAGGAGCTCAAAGTAAAACCGCTGCTCCTCCACATGGAGAGGAGCCAGATGAGGTGGTTCGGGCATCTGGTCAGGATGCCACCCGAACGCCTCCCTAGGGAGGTGTTTAGGGCACGTCCCACCGGTAGGAGGCCGCGGGGAAGACCCAGGACACATTGGGAAGACTATGTCTCCCGGCTGGCCTGGGAACGCCTCGGGGTCCCACAGGAAGAGCTGGACGAAGTGGCTGGGGAGAGGGAAGTCTGGGCTTCCCTGCTTAAGCTGCTGCCCCCGCGACCCGACCTCGGATAAGCGGAAGAAGATGGATGGATGGATGGATATACATAGTTAAATGTTGTTACCCACATACGAAAAACAAGCAGGCACCTGCTGCATATGCCACAACAGAAGAAAAAAAAAAAAAGAGATGGACACTTTTACGGAGCGGAGAAGGGACGCCTCGCCGGGGTCCGGGGAGAGGGCCCCACCGGGAGCCGTAGCTGAGGCGATCTGCTAGAAGGGCCCGACGCACGTCCAGGGTCACCACCGCGCCCACCGCACCGACACCCCGCCTCGTCCGCCTTCGCCGCGGCCGGCGTCACGCGCAGAAGGTAAGCAGCTTACCTGCCCGCCACCCCCGTGGCCGGGGGCTCGTAACAGGGGTCACTCCGCGCGCTCCGCCCGCGCAGCTTACCTGCCCGCCACCCCCGTTGCCGGGGGCGCGTAACAGGGGTCACTCCGCGCGCAGTGCGCTCACGAAAGGGGTGGGGCTCACCCTGGTTGATATAGACAGCAGCTAGGACGGTGGCCATGGAAGTCGGAACCCGCTAAGGAGTGTGTAACAACCCACCTGCCGAATCAACTAGCCCTGAAAATGGATGGCGCTGGAGCGTCGGGCCCATACCCGGCCGTCGCCGGCAGCGAGACGCGCTTGGAGGTGCGCTCAGCGCGGCTCCCATATGATTGCGCACTGGTGTGCGTCTGGGCCGTGACAGCGTGGCACGCGAATGTCTGTGCTGCATTGGATCAGTCTCCTTTCTTTAACAGGCAAAAGCTTTATAACCTCACTGCCTGCTAACCTTCCAACATCGGCCTGCTTGCTGCTAGCCTTCCACCATCGGCCTGCTTGCTGCTAGCCATATTCCAACATCGGCCTGCCTTCTGCTGGCCCTCCACAATCGGCCTGCTGTTTGCCTCCAGCCATTGGTTTCGTCTACGGGCTTCCACCCATCGGCCTTGGTTGCTTTTTCTCCCAAGATGGTTCTGCTGTAGTAGCTGCTGTTGGCAGGGCCTCTGTGCTCTTGTATCATCCTTCCTGATGTTTCCCTCTTGTTTTCATGTGGGTTTTTTGTTTTTTTTGCCTTTTGGTTGGGGACTCTTTGGGACTGTGCGACAAGGGGTGGCACTTTCGTAACTTCTGCGGTGCTTTTTGGTGAACTTCTGGATCTGCCTCCCGGGAGCCCTTTGGCCATGGAGACCAGCTGCTGGGTCTCTGCCACACCAGAGTCTGTTTGGAGAGACTGGAGGAGATGCGGATGAAGAGACCGGACCGGGACGGACACGCTTCACGGTGTCTTGCCTGAATGAGCGTGTATCGGACACCTCGGTCTCCTTGGACACTGGTCGAGAGTTGGTTGGCGGCCGAGGGTGGAGTCGGCTCTCTTGTTGCTTTGTTGGGTCCGCTCCTGTCTCTGGCCATGCTCCCTCCCACCCCAGCAGACCATGGCGTGGAACACCGCAGAGGCCACCACAGTGTATATGTTTTTTTGTAGCTGTGTGTAGAAATAGCTGGTTGCATCAGCTCTGCTCTTTTAATGTCCTTTGTGTTCTTTGATGTTTCCCTCTTACACACGTTTATGTGTGCTATGGCTATGAGTT
The DNA here is from genome assembly GCF_033978685.3 of Nerophis lumbriciformis. Lineage (NCBI taxonomy): Eukaryota > Metazoa > Chordata > Actinopteri > Syngnathiformes > Syngnathidae > Nerophis > Nerophis lumbriciformis. The sequence continues at coordinate 1,338,374 of NC_084567.2, read as the reverse complement.
TTTTTTCTCCTTGGCCTCAGTCTGGACCCCCCCAGGCTTAGACTGAAAACAATTTCTCACCCCCCCTCGCCAGTGTTTACCTGTTTCTCACCTTTTTTGTAAGGGGCGCCGGAAGTTGGCAGATCCTGTTCTGTCTCCCTGTCATGTTTGTCTGCTCTTGAATGGGATTGTCCTGAAAATTTTAATTTCCCCTCTGGGATTAATAAAGCGACTGGGATGAGAATCAGCACCTCCAAGTCCGAGTCCATGGTTCTCGCCCGGAAAAGGGTGGAGTGCCATCTCCGGGTTGGGGAGGAGATCTTGCCCCAAGTGGAGGAGTTCAAGTACCTAGGAGTCTTGTTCACGAGTGAGGGAAAAGTGGATCGTGAGATCGACAGGCGGATCGGTGCGGCATCTTCAGTAATGCGGACGCTGTATCGATCCGTTGTGGTGAAGAAGGAGCTGAGCCGGAAGGCAAAGCTCTCAATTTACCGGTCGATCTAAGTTCCCATCCTTACCTATGGTCAAGAGCTTTGGGTTATGACCGAAAGGACAAGATCACGGGTACAGGCGGCCGAAATGAGTTTCCTCCGCCGGGTGGCAGGGCTCTCCCTTAGAGATAGGGTGAGAAGCTCTGCCATCCGGGGGGAGCTCAAAGTAAAGCCACTGCTCCTCCACATGGAGAGGAGCCAGATGAGGTGGTTCGGGCATCTGGTCAGGATGCCACCCGAACGCTTCCCTCGGGAGGTGTTTAGGGCACGTCCAACCGGTAGGAGGCCACGGGGAAGACCCAGGACACGTTGGGAAGACTATGTCTCCCGGCTGGCCTGGGAACGCCTCGGGATCCCCCGGGAGGAGCTGGACCAAGTGGCTGGGGAGAGGAAAGTCTGGGCTTCCCTGCTTAGGCTGCTGCCCCGGCGACCCGACCTCGGATAAGCGGAATGGATGGATGGATGGATGGATGGATGGATGATTCTGATTCTGATCACAGCTATGCGTTCTGCGTCGCAAGCAAGGGCAGGGTGAGGGGGAAAGATGGCGTCGCTTATGCAAGTTAGGTGAGGCGGGAGCATGCACCAGGCTTTACCTGCGTGTTGGCGTGGGGATGACGCGCGCTCCTCCGCAATAAAGAAGTCCTTGTCTCAATGGGGAAACCACACTGCCCCTGCACACAGACACACATTACCATGAATTGATTAACGTGGACCCCGACTTAAACAAGTGGAAAAACTTATCGGGGTGTTACCATTTAGTGGTCAATTGTACGGAATATGTACTGTACTGTGCAATGTACTAACAAAAGTCTCAATCAATCAATCACAGGTGCAGGTGAGGGGTCTGTGTCTTCTGCACACTCACCCTCTTAAATCGTTCAACGTCACGACTCCGTTTCATGACGTCTTCCCGCCAACGACGACCGTACTCATGAGACAAAAGATCAAAGAATGGAGACGCCGACCTGAACACAGAACATACTTCTTTAAATAACATGGACTGCTTTTCCAAAAGGTGGGCTTGTCGGGTCTACCTGGTGGTGTTGATTCCAAAGGTGATGTCGGGGATAGCCGGATGCTGGGAAGTTCTGACCCTCTGGACTTTGGGGTCGGGGTCCTGCTTGGCCCTTTGCGCTCTGTACTCCTTCAGTTGTTTGGCCGTCACCAGCCCGCATCGGACCGCATCCCGGTTGAGGGCCACAAAATCTTTGGTGCGCGGTTGACGGGGGGCGGAGCTTTGTGTGGACTGGACCCTCCACCCCGACAGAACTGATCAGCGACATCAAAGAGTCCAATCAGAACCACGCAGTTTGACTGGCGGGTGTTAGCATGTTTTAAGATGTATAAATAATATCAACTGACTCATAGGCAGGTGTTACCTTCAGCCACGCCCCCATTTCCTTGTGTACTGCCAGCTCCACAAGTGAAATCCGGACCAGGAACATAAAGACCTCTGGAACCGATCTGACCCACACGTGCCTACACACACACGGCCATGTTTGTTTGCATGTTCTAGAGCCGTGCCTTTAAACCAGTGGTTCTTAACCTGGCTTCGATGGAACCCTAGGGGTTCGGCGGAGGTCAGGACACACCCGACTCATCGTGTACATAAAAACTTCTCCCTATCGGCGTATTATGGCATACTTGCCAACCTTGAGACCTCCGATTTCGGGAGGTGGGGGGTGGGGGCGTGGGCGGGGGTGGGGCGGGGCGTGGTTGGGGGCGTGGTTAAGAGGGGAGGAGTATATTGACAGCTAGAATTCACCAAGTCAAGTATTTCATACATATATATATATATATATATATTTTATTTTTTCATATTTTTTTTTTAATATATATAGATATATAGATATCTACATCCTGAAAATATGCGAACAAACTGTGTTTGGATAATTGATACTTCAAACTTGCATAAATAAATATTAAGGAATATAACATAACTTGGCTTCTGTCATGTCTGTGTGATCAGGTTTTATTTTTGGACTTTTTGTGCACTTTTGTTTTGTTTTGTCACCATAGTTACCCATTAGTTTCACCTGTCATGTCACGCACCTGTTTTGAGTCACGCACCTGTTGTTAATCATGTCCATAAGTATTTAAGTTCATTCATTTTCTGTTGTTCGTCCTGACGACCTCACACCACATTTATGCTCTGTCCATTCCTCTAAGATCCTGCTTCATGTCCCTTGTCAAAGTAAGTTTTGGTTCCATGTTTATAGTCTTTTTGTTTTTCCTAGTTTGTTCTCCGCCACTGTGCGTGCTTTTCATTTGTATTTTTTGCTATAGTCTTTTGGTTTCATAGTTTATTCTCCGCCACTGTGCGCGCTTTTGTTTGATCCTTTTTTTTGTATTTATAGTCTTTAAATAAATCATGTACCTTCATTCCCGTCTCGCCCGTGCCAACTTTCCGTTGCATCCCGGAAAAGCAAACTCCCAAGATCAAGTCGTGACAGCTTCTGAGAGTTTCAAAATAAATGATAAATGATAAATGGGTTGTACTTGTATAGCGCTTTTCTACCTTCAAGGTACTCAAAGCGCTTTGACACTACTTCCACATTTACCCATTCACACACTGATGGAGGGAGCTGCCATATAAAATGCTAAAGTTGTTGATAAACAAGCAATTATTTTAATAATTAAATATGGTCTTTTCAAATGAATTATTATGATAATTTTAAATGAATTACTATGATAATTTTAAATCAATTATTTCAAATATGTTTATTTTAATGTATAATTCTATGGCTGGATGTAATAAGGAGTCACGAAAAAATAAAAATAAAAATAAAATTAATTTTGATGTTTTTAGCAAAATATAATAAAAATTTTTTTTTTTTTTTTTTTTTTTAAATTAATAAATATATATATTTTTAGGTAAGATAAACATAATAATACAATGTATCTCTAGTCTGGATGATTTAGTTCTTGTCACCCTGTTGTCCTCCCTTCATGAAAAAAGGCTGTCCTCACTCAGGTCCGCATGGAGCTGGAGGGGGCGTGGCTTCCAGCTCCGGCTGAAAATCGGGAGATTTTCGGGAGAACATTTGTTCCGGGAGGTTTTCGGGAGAGGCGCTGAATTTCGGAAGTCTCCCGGAAAATTCGGGAGGGTTGGCAAGTATGTATTATGGATACCCCCAAACAATGTTCCCTCTAACTCAGTGGCCTAGTGGTTAGAGTGTCCGCCCTGAGATGGGTAGGTTGTGAGTTCAAACCCCGGCCGAGTCATACCAAAGACTATAAAAATGGGAGCCATTACCTCCCTGCTTGGCACTCAGCATCAAGGCTTGGAATTGGGGGTTAAATCACCAAAAATGATTCCCGGGCGCGGCACCACTGCTGCCCACTGCTCCCCTCACCTCCCAGGGGGTGAACAAGGGTGATGGGTCAAATGCAGAGGACACATTTCACCACACCTAGTGTGTGTGTGTCAATCATTGCTACTTTAACTTAGATGTGCACACTGTGGCCACACCAGCAGCACACCTGTCCCAAACCTGACTAAATACCAAGTTAATGACGCCAAAAGGGACAAGCGGTAGAAAATGGATGGATGGATGGGTGTTTTATTATTATAATCAAATGACAGCAGTCATTTCCACACTCTTAGAAATAAAAGTGCTAAGTAGAACCATATAAGGTTCTTCGGCTCGTCCTCATCGGAGAACCCTTTTTGGCTCCAGGTAGAACCTTTTTATAAAGGTTCCACCTGGAACCCTTTTGGAGGGTTCTACCTAGAACTGTGTGTGTAAGGTTCCACCCAGAACCCCCCATGAGAGGTTCTACAAAGAACCCACGCAGGGAGTTCCACTAAGAACCCTTTCATGTTTCAAGGGTTTCATCTAGAACCCACACAGGGAGTTCCACTAAGAACCCTTTCGTATTTCAAGGGTTTCATCTAGAACCCACACAGGGAGTTCCACTAAGAACCCTTTTGTATTTAAAGACTTTCATCTAGAACCCACGCAGGGAGTTCCACTAAGAACCCTTTCGTATTTCAAGGGTTTCATCTAGAACCCACACAGGGAGTTCCACTAAGAACCCTTTCGTTTGTCAAGGGTTTCATCTAGAACCCACGCAGGGAGTTCCACTAAGAACCCTTTCATGTTTCAAGGGTTTCATCTAGAACCCACACAGGGAGTTCCACAATGAACTCTTTCATGTTTCAAGGGTTTCATCTAGACCTGACACAGGGGGTTCTAAAAACATCCCTTTTCAAAGGTTTTCACCGATAACCGTCTTGTCTTCTGAGGGTTCTATAAAGAACCAGATTGTATTCTACAGATCAGTTTAGTTCATATTATATTGTGGTCATTTATCATGTTGACATTGAACAAACATTCAAAACATTTGAATGAGAAAAACATTTATTTAAAGATAGGCACCATTATTGGCAAATGTTATCAGGAAGTATGTCCCTGGTGACACAGGATCTTACCCATGCTTTCAACAATCCCTGAAGAACTCTTTCTTCCAAAAACGGTTCTCTGGATCAAAATAGTTCTTACTGGAACCCTTAGTGTTAGTGAGAACCCTTTTAAAACCAATTATTCAGAAAAGGGGTTTTAAAGGGTTCTCTGGATCAAAATGGTTCTTACTGGAACCATTAGCGTTACCAAGAACCCTTGAAAAACCCTTTCTTCGGGAAAGGGTTTTTCAGAAGCAAATGGTTCCAGTTAGAACCTCAGCCCTTGTTGAAGAACCCTTTTAGAACCTTTATTTCTAAGAGTGCATGGGATTATTTTCTAAAATAAGTGTTTGGCCCACTTACAATGACAGTAACACAAAATATTGTTTTTCATGAGCTGTGTACTACAGTGACGTGCAGTCACTAGAGGCAGTTGAGGCGGGGCCTCACCTGCCATCATGGTAAGAAAATTTTTTTTAAAAATATTTATTTTTTTAATTAAATTGTTATATGTATCCAGTGAATATACTATAAAGTTATTTTCCATTTAAATTCACCCGTTTTAGATTATTTTTTATTTAAAATCGCTGAATTTTCACATTTGCCGTTCAAATACTTGGAAGAGACGGTGCGGTGAACAGCAGCCAGTCGACATGGATTGCGGACTCGGCTAACTGCTGGTCTGCTGTGCAGTGAGACCGTATTGCTATATGAACTATATTACACATTTCCATAGTTTAGTTAGCTGAGGTATATAATGTACAGTGTATTTTGTCAACAACTGTATGTGTGTAAAGTATTTCTTGTGCTGAGCGATCATAAAACGACTGCAAAAGACGCACTGGCTGAGGCTCGCCTCCTGCACCCCCGCCGTAGAATGCACGGCAAGCCCTGACAGGAGTGTTGTATCAACTAAAGCCCACTCTTAAACTTTCCACGTGCAAGATTGAATCTATTTAAAAAAGTTATTTCATAAGAAGCCAAAAAGTGCAAAAACAATAATATTCGTGTTGGAGGAGTTGTGAATGACTGCAGGGCCACAACATTACCTAATTCACAACTCCTCCAACACGAACAATATTGTTTTTGCACTTTTTGGCTTCTTATTACCGTATTTTCCGCACCATAAGCCGCCCTGGGTTATAAGCCGCGCCTTCAATGAACGGCATATTTCAAAACTTTGTCCACCTATAAGCCGCCCCGTGTTATAAGCCGCATCTAACTGCGCTAAAGGAATGTCAAAAAAACAGTCAGATAGGTCAGTCAAACTTTAATAATATATTAAAAACCAGCGTGATGTGGGCGCGCATGGAGTCGTATATCAACATGGACGGAGCTGCGTGAAAAAAGCCACCCGGCCTCAAAAGTCAGTGGAACCTCGTCCATGTTGATAATGTTCTCTGGCCGGATCTTTTTTTCAGCTATCTTGTTTTTACAATATGCACGAAAAGTAGCCAGCTTTTCTTGAAAGTCTTTAGGCAGTTGCTGTGAAATAGTAGTCCGTGTGCGGATGGAGAGATTGCGTCTTTTCATGAACCGGAAACCTGTCGCTTAGTAGGAGCCATTTTGTGGTCTTTACAGATGTAAACACACAAAGGAAATGAAACGTAATATCCGCGCGCTTCTTCTTCTTCTACGCGGGCGGGTGGTTGCTTACAGTAGAAGAAGAAGCGCTTCCTGTTCTATGGGGGCGGATGCTTACCTTGGCGGTTGCTTGCGTAGAAGAAGAAGCACTTCCTCTTCTACGGGGAAAAAAGATGGCGGCTGTTTACCGTAGTTGCGAGACCGAAACTTTATGAAAATGAATCTTAATATTAATCCATATATAAAGCGCACCGGGTTATAAGCCGCACTGTCAGCTTTTGAGTAAATTTGTGGTTTTTAGGTGCGGCTAATAGTGCGGAAAATACGGTAAATAACTTTTGTAACCTAAATTTATGGGCTTTCCTCTTTGTGATGTTAAGTTCCTTTTATGCGCTGTTATACAGTATATGCCTTGAGCTCTTATTTTGAAGGCGCTAAGAGCGGAAGTGACGACACGTTGGAGTGGAGCGGAAGTTTTTGAAAGAAGGTAAATAAAGTGGTCCTCGTGTAAACTGGAGCCTCCGTGTTTGTTACTTTGTAGTTTCATACAGTATAGGCCACATTTATGAACCCTCGGTTACACTTTTTTAAATAGATTCAATCTTGCACGTGGAAAGTTGAAGTGAGGGCTTTAGTTGATATAACACTCTCGTCAGGGATTGCATTAATCCAGCACAATAGCGGCTCATGGATTTATTTTATAAGTAAAGGTAAGACCATAATAAAGTTTTTTTTATTAAATGTGCTTTTTTGTGTGCTACAGTTTGTATGTGTAAAGTTAAAGTTAAGTTAAAGTAGCAATGATTGTCACACACACACTAGGTGTAATGAAATGTGTCCTCTGCATTTGACCCATCCCCTTGATCACCCCCTGGGAGGTGAGGGGAGCAGTGGGCAGCAGCGGCGGCGCGCCCGGGAATCATTTTTGGTGATTTAATAACCCCCAATTCCAAGCCTTGATGCTGAGTGCCAAGCAGGGAAGAATGCTGGTATGAGCTTTTAAACATAACCCGTTAACTGCTGCCAATCAAATGGTGAATAAGATACTCTTTAGGGTTCATATGTTTGTAAATGTGACTGTGATGAAGTCAGTGCCTCACCAGACATCAACCTCACCGCATGTCACTGGTGTACTAATATTTCATGTCTGGGTGGGGGTCAGGCCCGGCCCTAATCAATCTGGCGCCCTAGGCAAGATTTTATGTGGCGCCCCCCCCCCCCCCCCCCCCCCCCCCATCGGCAGTGAAGTGTATATAGTCACAAGAACCCGAATAGCTTTGTCTTTGACCTTTTTTTTTTACTTACAACTATACCTAATATATAAAGGGGTGGAAAAGTGACTATTACCTGCAGGGCAAACATTAGCTAACCAGAAGGCAATAATGTAAACAAAAAACACCTGCTTAAAAGATCTAATACAAATGTCCCTGAGGAATGTAAGGTGGGAGTACTGTAATTACCTAACGTTACATTATTATTTTCCATAACAATTTAGCCCCCTCCACAATATTAACCCGACGTTAAAACAGAACTAGCTATTTATTGATTAGCAATTGCCGAATCATGTAACACTAGCTTAATGCTAAAAAGCCAGGTTACTATCACATTCTGTAACAGACAAATAATTTCATGTAGGCTAACGTTACCTACCTGCTACCTCTGTCTTTTTCTCGTTTCTCCTCCTCTTCTTTTCTCTTTTTTCTTCCCTGGGCACCTGACAGTTTTGGCCGTTTTGACATCTTGTGTTGATTTTTTGATGTGGTGAAGTCCAAGAGTCATGATACGGGAAGGGAGGGGGCGCACCGTGCGGGGGGAGGAGGGGGGGGCGTAATGTTGTAACAAATAATATTTCTATTAAATAGGCTTTACTTTGCATTTTAATTAACGTGAGATTATTTTTTGTATTTAGAAATAATAGTAACAACTTTTTTTTTTTTTTTTTTCTCCAACATTTGTGGCACTGGCATGGCGCCCCCTGATGGACGGCGCCCTTAGCATTTGCCTATACGGCCTATGCCACGGGCCGGCCCTGGTGGGGGTCCTGCTTTGGAAATAATTTGTACCCATTTCCAATATCGCATTTAGTTCCCACTAAAACATTCACATTTTGCACAATGAGATGTAAACATGGGATCATGTGTACATTCCTGTAATGTTCTGTTTGTAAAATATATCTTTATTAGTATATATTTAATACAATAACATCATTTCATGACTGATATTTATAAATTAAGGTTAAATTAAGAAAAAAACATTTTATTTTTCACTAAAGTTGGGGAAGAGTGGATCGTGAGATCGACAGGCGGATCGGTGCGGCGTCTTCAGTAATGCGGACGCTGTATCGATCTGTTGTGGTGAAGAAGGAGCTGAGCCGGAAGGCGAAGCTCTCGATTTACCGGTCGATCTACGTTCCCATCCTCACCTATGGTCATGAGCTTTGGGTCATGACCAAAAGGACAAGATCACGGGTACAAGCGGCCGAAATGAGTTTCCTCCGCCGAGTGGCGGGGCTCTCCCTTAGAGATAGGGTGAGAAGCTCTGTCATTCGGGGGGAGCTCAAAGTAAAGCCGCTGCTCCTCCACATGGAGAGGAGCCAGATGAGGTGGTTCGGGCATCTGGTCAGGATGCCACCCGAACGCCTACCTAGGAAGGTGTTTCGGGCACGTCCGACCGGTAGGAGGCCACGGGGAAGACCCAGGACACGCTGGGAAGACTATCTCTCCCGGCTGGCCTGGGAACGCCTCGGGATCCCCCGGGAGGAGCTGGACGAAGTGGCTGGGGAGAGGGAAGTCTGGGCTTCCCTGCTTGGGCTGCTGCCCCCGCGACCCGACCTCGGATAAGCGGAAGAAGATGGATGGATGGACTAAAGAAGGGTTGGGTGAAAGCGCATAAGAAACTGGTGGGGTTCTGTACCTCCAACAAGGTTAGGAACCACTGCTTTAAAACCATTCCTTTTTGCTTACCTTGATCAGCAATGGATTGGTTAGCATAGACTCTCTGACCACGCCCAATCTGGGTGACGTCATGCTCCCTCTGAAGACGGCGGCCTGTAGTTGTATCAAAATAAAAGCTTCCGAACTTGAATATGTGAACGGTTCAATAACCATGACATCGTTCAAAAAAGAACGTCAAGTTCGGACTTCTATGAAGTAAACACTCACTTTATTCAGCGCCATTGTGTCTCCGCGGTGTCCTACTGGTGAGTTGCCATGGTTACAGAACGCAGTGAACAGGAAGTGGACAATGTAAGTAGCTTCCTTTGAACCGCGTTAAAAAAACAAACAAATACATCCACTTTAATAAAGGAAGGAAGTATTGTGGTGTTTTGTTGAAAATGATGCATGAACATGTACTGCTTATGACAACCAAGACTTCAAACCGGAAGGGAGAGTTGTAATACAGCAGCGTCATCGTGTGGACAAAAGCAGGCAGCAGCACGCTCGTTACCGGAAACGACGCGAACGGAGACGTCCTTACTTCCGGTGTAGGGTGCCGGGGGGGGGGCGTGCACTCATGTCTGACCGGCGCTGTTTGGTCTCTTCTTCTTCTCCTTCTTCTTCTTCTCCTTCTCTTCGTCCCTGGACGTTTTCTGACGGCTCGTCCTCGCCGCCATGCTCGGGATGTTCCGCTTCTGCTGGACGGTGTCGCTCGCGCTCCAAATGGCGTCGGCGGTGGATCGTCTGTACTCGTCGGAGGATGACGGGCTGGCGGTGCTGAGCGGCGCCGGCCTCAAGTCCGCCGTCACCAACTCGTCCTCCGCCTGGCTCGTCCAGTTCTTCTCGTCCTGGTGCGGACATTGCGTCCACTTCTCCGCCACCTGGAAGGCCCTGGCCCGGGACGTCCAAGGTACAACACTCACACTTTTTACAACTTTCACCTCATTTGGTTGTTTATTCATCTTCCTATTGTCTTTATTAATGTTCTCACTGTGTTTATTAATGTTCCTATTGTGTTTATTAATGTTCCTATTGTGTTTATTAATGTTCCTATTGTGTTTATTAATGTTCTTACTTTGTTTATTAATATTCTTACTGTGTTTATTAATGTTCCTATTGTGTTTATTAATGTTCTTACTGTGTTTATTAATTTTCTTACTGTGTTTATTGATGTGCTTACTTTGTTTATTGATGTGCTTACTTTGTTTATTAATGTTCTTACTTTCTTTATTAATGTTCCTATTGTGTTTATTAATGTTCTCAATGTGTTTATTAATGTTCTTACTTTGTTTATTAATGTTCTTACTGTGTTTATTAATGTTCTCACTGTGTTTATTAATGTTCTCACTGTGTTTATTAATGTTCTCAATGTGTTTATTAATGTTCTTACTTTGTTTATTAATGTTCTTACTGTGTTTATTAATGTTCTCGCTGTGTTTATTAATGTTCTCACTGTGTTTATTAATGTTCTTACTTTGTTTATTAATGTTCTTACTGTGTTTATTAATGTTCTCACTGTGTTTATTAATGTTCTTATTGTCTTTATTAATGTTCTTACTTTGTTTATTAATGTTCTTACTTTGTTTATTAATGTTCTCACTGTGTTTATTAATGTTCTCAATGTGTTTATTAATGTTCTCACTGTGTTTATTAATGTTCTCAATTTGTTTATTAATGTTCTCACTGTGTTTATTAATGTTCTCACTGTGTTTATTAATGTTCCTATTGTGTTTATTAATGTTCTCAATGTGTTTATTAATGTTCTTACTTTGTTTATTAATGTTCTTACTATGTTTATTAATGTTCTCACTGTGTTTATTAATGTTCTTACTGTGTTTATTAATGTTCTTACTTTGTTTATTCATGTTCTTACTGTGTTTATTAATGTTGTTACTGTGTTTATTAATGTGCTTACTTTGTTTATTAATGTTCTTACTTTGTTTATTAATTTTCTTACTGTGTTTATTAAAGTTCTTACTGTTTATTAATGTTCTTACTGTGTTTATTAATGTTCTTACTTTGTTCATTAATGTTCTTACTGTGTTTATTAATGTTCCTACTGTGTTTATTAATGTTCTTACTTTGTTTATTAATGTTCTTACTGTGTTTATTAATGTTCTTACTTTGTTTATTAATGTTCCTGTTGTGTTTATTAATGTTCCTACTGTGTTTATTAATGTTCTTACTGTGTTTATTAATGTTCCTACTGTGTTTATTAATGTTCTTACTTTGTTTATTAATGTTCTTACTGTGTTCATTAATGTTCTCACTGTGTTTATTATTGTTCTTACTGTGTTTATTAATGTTCTTACTGTGTTTAATAATGTTCTTATTGTGTTTATTAATGTTCGTACTGTGTTTATAAACGATCTTACTGTGTTTATTAATGTTCGTACTGTGTTTATTAATGTTGCTACTGTTTATAAATGATCTTAATGTGTTTAAAAATGTTTTAACTGTGTCTAAATGCACTTACTGTGTAAGTTCCTACTGGGTTTGTAAACCGTTACTGTGTTTAAACATATTTTTACTCTGTTGAAATGTTCTTAACTGTTTATAAATGTTCTTACTGTGTTTGTAAACATTCTTAGTGTTTGTCAATGTTGTTTACAAATGTTTGTAAACATTCCTAATGGATTTGTAAACATTGTTGCTGTTTGTAAACGTTCTTACCGTGTTTATTTTTTTAGTATTTTTTTAAACATTTCTAGTGTGTCTGTAAACATTCTTACTGTGTTTGTTAACATTCCTCATGTGAAACTTTGAGGAACAACTTAGGCGTTTTTTTTTTAATCAATTGAATCACTGATACGTAAATACTCGTGACATCTTCATGTGAACACAACAGCTCCTACTTGGAGTTTGCACTAAAGAGTGGCAGTTTTGAACGTGTCTTTGTCTGGAAAGCAGCTGGTGTGCAGTTGACTGGTCCCCCAGGGACAGAGGTAGTGACAGATGGAGACCTTCTCACTGTGTGTGTGTGTGTGTGTGTGTGTGTGTGTGTGTGTGTGTGTGTGTGTGTGTGTGTGTGTGTGTGTGTGTGTGTGTGTGTGTGTGTGTCAGACTGGCAGCAGGTGATCAACATGGCCGTGCTGGACTGTGCACAGGAAGACAACTATGACGCCTGCAAAGAATACAACATCAAGTTTTACCCGACATTTAAGGTGAGTAACCCTCGCCCATTATTTACTTGATAACAAACAACTTATTGACTTGATAACAAACAACTTATTTACTTGATAACAAACAACTTATGTGGTCTCTCCATCCAAAGTATTTCCACGCTCACTGTCCACCCACGGACCAAGGGACGACCTACAGAGGTAAGAAGCATCCTACACACATCCTGTGTACTCGCCTGGGACAAAGTTACATCAATATATACAGGTAAAAGCCAGTAAATTAGAATATTTTGAAAAACTTGATTTATTTCAGTAATTGCATTCAAAAGGTGTAACTTGTACATTATATTTATTCATTGCACACAGACTGATGCATTCAAATGTTTATTTCATTTAATTTTGATGATTTGAAGTGGCAACAAATGAAAATCCAAAATTCCGTGTGTCACAAAATTAGAATATTACTTAAGGCTAATACAAAAAAGGGATTTTTAGAAATGTTGGCCAACTGAAAAGTATGAAAATGAAAAATATGAGCATGTACAATACTCAATACTTGGTTGGAGCTCCTTTTGCCTCAATTACTGCGTTAATGCGGCGTGGCATGGAGTCGATGAGTTTCTGGCACTGCTCAGGTGTTATGAGAGCCCAGGTTGCTCTGATAGTGGCCTTCAACTCTTCTGCGTTTTTGGGTCTGGCATTCTGCATCTTCCTTTTCACAATACCCCACAGATTTTCTATGGGGCTAAGGTCAGGGGAGTTGGCGGGCCAATTTAGAACAGAAATACCATGGTCCGTAAACCAGGCACGGGTAGATTTTGCGCTGTGTGCAGGCGCCAAGTCCTGTTGGAACTTGAAATCTCCATCTCCACAGAGCAGGTCAGCAGCAGGAAGCATGAAGTGCTCTAAAACTTGCTGGTAGACGGCTGCGTTGACCCTGGATCTCAGGAAACAGAGTGGACCGACACCAGCAGATGACATGGCACCCCAAACCATCACCGATGGTGGAAACTTTACACTAGACTTCAGGCAACGTGGATCCTGTGCCTCTCCTGTCTTCCTCCAGACTCTGGGACCTCGATTTCCAAAGGAAATGCAAAATTTGCATGGTTGGGTGATGGTTTGGGGTGCCATGTCATCTGCTGGTGTCGGTCCACTCTGTTTCCTGAGATCCAGGGTCAACGCAGCCGTCTACCAGCAAGTTTTAGAGCACTTCATGCTTCCTGCTGCTGACCTGCTCTATGGAGATGGAGATTTCAAGTTCCAACAGGACTTGGCGCCTGCACACAGTGCAAAATCTACCCGTGCCTGGTTTACGGACCATGGTATTTCTGTTCTAAATTGGCCCGCCAACTCCCCTGACCTTAGCCCCATAGAAAATCTGTGGGGTATTGTGAAAAGGAAGATGCAGAATGCCAGACTCAAAAACGCAGAAGAGTTGAAGGCCACTATCAGAGCAACCTGGGCTCTCATAACACCTGAGCAGTGCCAGAAACTCATGGACTCCATGCCACGCCGCATTAACGCAGTAATTGAGGCAAAAGGAGCTCCAACCAAGTATTGAGTATTGTACATGCTCATATTTTTCATTTTCATACTTTTCAGTTGGCCAACATTTCTAAAAATCCCTTTTTTGTATTAGCCTTAAGTAATATTCTAATTTTGTGACACACGGAATTTTGGATTTTCATTTGTTGCCACTTCAAATCATCAAAATTAAATGAAATAAACATTTGAATGCATCAGTCTGTGTGCAATGAATAAATATAATGTACAAGTTACACCTTTTGAATGCAATTACTGAAATAAATCAAGTTTTTCAAAATATTCTAATTTACTGGCTTTTACCTGTATATATGTGTGTATACTAGGGTTGTCCCGATACCAATATTTTGATACTTTTCTAAATAAAGGGGACCACAGAAAAAATCATTATTGTCTTTATTTGAACAAACAATCTTAGGGTATATGAAACATGTGTTTATTATTGCAATTTAGTCCTTAAACAATGAAGACATGGATTAGTGATTTAGAAGTAGCTAAAACACTGCAGACGGCGGATGGATGCTAGCCACTAGCTAGCTAGCCATGTCTTAAAGCACCTCTTCCTGAGGGTGTTTCAGTGTTATAACTTCACCTTTATCTTTACTTTTTACACCAAAATGTTCTCCCTTTTCTGTCCACACACTGTGTCTGCTTGTAAGTACTCTGTGTGTGCGCGCTGCCCAACATGCTCCTCTGCTCGTAAACCCAGCAAAGTCACGCCGTCATGCCCGTTAAAAAAAAAGGGGGGGCAGGGGGGGCGGTACTTTTTAGAGGCGGTATAGTACCGTTTTTTTTATTCATTAGTATCGCAGTACTATATTAGTACCGGTATACCGTACGACCCTGATATATACATATAATAATGTAATGGCTCTATAATTAATGATTCATATAATTGGATATTTAGAGTATATGTAAGTCTGACTCCTACCTTGTTTACTTCCGTGACCACCTCCTTAAAGTTGTGTAATCAAGCATCTAAAACACGGATAAGTGTGGAGAGTGGTGATTGGGTCATGTAAGTGTGTTTTGTATTTATTGTACTGGATTTAAATGGGTGTCATTTAGACATTTTTATGGTGCTTGGACATGGGATTTTTTTGGATTGGTTCATACAAGTAAATGCTGTGCCGTGTTCACTTCAAATGTAAAATGTATGGTCATTGAGCAGATATGCTCATGTTGTTCTCATGATGGCAACAAAGTAGCACAAATTGGACTATTGTCTACTCTAAATGAGGCTGTAGACTGGCCAAATGCCTTATTGATATTAATACGCTCGTGACGTCCTGGGGCCACACTTTGGACACTCCTGACTTAAAGTGAGTCACAATCCATAGGGAAGACAAGAACATATATGTTGTTTTTTTTTCATGCATTCTAATTTGTAATGTAGAGCAAGTAGAAGGTGGCTAACAATGCGGCTAACAGGAGTCATCTATTGTGCCATAAAAGCCTCTAAAAACATCCAAAAAGCGCCAACAATACTCCTTTTACAATCTATGACCTGAATATTAACCAAGTATTAGTTATATTGTTATTATAGGACCTGAATATTAACCAAGTATTAGTTATATTGTTATTATATGACCTGAATATTAACCAAGTATTAGTTATATTGTTATTATAGGACCTGAATATTAACCAAGTATTAGTTATATTGTTATTATAGGACCTGAATATTAACCAAGTATTAGTTATATTGTTATTATAGGACCTGAATATTAACCAAGTATTAGTTATATTGTTATTATAGGACCTGAATATTAACCAAGTATTAGTTATATTGTTATTATAGGACCTGAATATTAACCAAGTATTAGTTATATTGTTATTATAGGACCTGAATATTACCCAAGTATTAGTTATATTCTTATTATAGGACCTGAATATTAACCAATTGTTAGTTATATTGTTATTATAGGACCTGAATATTAACCAAGTATTAGTTATATTGTTATTATAGGACTTGAATATTAACCAAGTATTAGTTATATTGTTATTATAGGACCTGAATATTAACCAAGTATTAGTTATATTGTTATTATAGGACCTAAATATTAACCAAGTTATATTGTTATTATAGGACTTGAATATTAACCAAGTATTAGTTATATTGTTATTATAGGACCTGAATATTAACCAAGTTATATTGTTATTATAGGACTTGAATATTAACCAAGTATTAGTTATATTGTTATTATAGGACCTGAATATTAACCAAGTATTAGTTATATTCTTATTATAGGACCTGAATATTAACCAAGTTATATTGTTATTATAGGACCTGAATATTAACCAACTTATATTGTTATTATAGGACCTGAATATTAACCAAGTATTAGTTATATTGTTATTATAGGACCTGAATATTAACCAAGTATTAGTTATATTGTTATTATAGGACCTGAATATTAACCAAGTATTAGTTATATTCTTATTATAGGACCTGAATATTAACCAAGTTATATTGTTATTATAGGTCTTGAATATTAACCAAGTATTAGTTATATTGTTATTATAGGACCTGAATATTAACCAAGTATTAGTTATATTGTTATTATAGGACCTGAATATTAACCAAGTATTAGTTATATTCTTATTATAGGACCTGAATATTAACCAAGTATTAGTTATATTCTTATTATAGGACCTGAATATTAACCAAGTTATATTGTTATTATAGGTCTTGAATATTAACCAAGTATTAGTTATATTGTTATTATAGGACCTGAATATTAACCAAGTATTAGTTATATTGTTATTATAGGACCTGAATATTAACCAAGTATTAGTTATATTGTTATTATAGGACCTGAATATTAACCAAGTTATATATTGTTATTATAGGACTTGAATATTAACCAAGTATTAGTTATATTGTTATTATAGGACCTGAATATTAACCAAGTTATATTGTTATTATAGGACCTGAATATTAACCAAGTATTAGTTATATTGTTATTATAGGACCTGAATATTAACCAAGTATTAGTTATATTGTTATTATAGGACCTGAATATTAACCAAGTTATATTGTTATTATAGGACTTGAATATTAACCAAGTATTAGTTATGTTGTTATTATAGGACCTGAATATTAACAAAGTTATATATTGTTATTATAGGACTTGAATATTAACCAAGTATTAGTTATATTGTTATTATAGGACCTGAATATTAACCAAGTATTAGTTATATTGTTATTATAGGACCTGAATATTAACCAAGTATTAGTTATATTGTTATTATAGGACCTGAATATTAACCAAGTATTAGTTATATTCTTATTATAGGACCTGAATATTAACCAAGTATTAGTTATATTGTTATTATAGGACTTGAATATTAAACAAGTATTAGTTATATTGTTATTATAGGACCTGAATATTAACCAAGTTATATTGTTATTATAGGACCTGAATATTAACCAAGTATTAGTTATATTGTTATTATAGGACCTGAATATTAACCAAGTATTAGTTATATTCTTATTATAGGACCTGAATATTAACCAAGTATTAGTTATATTGTTATTATAGGACTTGAATATTAAACAAGTATTAGTTATATTGTTATTATAGGACCTGAATATTAACCAAGTTATATTGTTATTATAGGACCTGAATATTAACCAAGTATTAGTTATATTGTTATTGTAGGACCTGAATATTAACCAAGTTATATTGTTATTATAGGACCTGAATATTAACCAAGTATTAGTTATATTGTTATTATAGGACCTGAATATTAACCAAGTTATATTGTTATTATAGGACCTGAATATTAACCAAGTATTAGTTATATTGTTATTATAGGACCTGAATATTAACCAAGTATTAGTTATATTGTTATTATAGGACCTGAATATTAACCAAGTATTAGTTATATTCTTATTATAGGACCTGAATATTAACCAAGTTATATTGTTATTATAGGTCTTGAATATTAACCAAGTATTAGTTATATTGTTATTATAGGACCTGAATATTAACCAAGTATTAGTTATATTGTTATTATAGGACCTGAATATTAACCAAGTATTAGTTATATTGTTATTATAGGACCTGAATATTAACCAAGTTATATATTGTTATTATAGGACTTGAATATTAACCAAGTATTAGTTATATTGTTATTATAGGACCTGAATATTAACCAAGTTATATTGTTATTATAGGACCTGAATATTAACCAAGTATTAGTTATATTGTTATTATAGGACCTGAATATTAACCAAGTATTAGTTATATTCTTATTATAGGACCTGAATATTAACCAAGTATTAGTTATATTGTTATTATAGGACCTGAATATTAACCAAGTTATATTGTTATTATAGGACTTGAATATTAACCAAGTATTAGTTATGTTGTTATTATAGGACCTGAATATTAACAAAGTTATATATTGTTATTATAGGACTTGAATATTAACCAAGTATTAGTTATATTGTTATTATAGGACCTGAATATTAACCAAGTATTAGTTATATTGTTATTATAGGACCTGAATATTAACCAAGTATTAGTTATATTGTTATTATAGGACCTGAATATTAACCAAGTATTAGTTATATTCTTATTATAGGACCTGAATATTAACCAAGTATTAGTTATATTGTTATTATAGGACTTGAATATTAAACAAGTATTAGTTATATTGTTATTATAGGACCTGAATATTAACCAAGTTATATTGTTATTATAGGACCTGAATATTAACCAAGTATTAGTTATATTGTTATTATAGGACCTGAATATTAACCAAGTATTAGTTATATTCTTATTATAGGACCTGAATATTAACCAAGTATTAGTTATATTGTTATTATAGGACTTGAATATTAAACAAGTATTAGTTATATTGTTATTATAGGACCTGAATATTAACCAAGTTATATTGTTATTATAGGACCTGAATATTAACCAAGTATTAGTTATATTGTTATTGTAGGACCTGAATATTAACCAAGTTATATTGTTATTATAGGACCTGAATATTAACCAAGTATTAGTTATATTGTTATTATAGGACCTGAATATTAACCAAGTTATATTGTATTATAGGACCTGAATATTAACCAAGTATTAGTTATATTGTTATTATAGGACCTGAATATTAACCAAGTTATATTGTTATTATAGGACCTGAATATTAACCAAGTATTAGTTATATTGTTATTATAGGACCTGAATATTAACCAAGTTATATTGTTATTATAGGACCTGAATATTAAACAAGTATTAGTTATATTGTTATTATAGGACCTGAATATTAACCAAGTATTAGTTATATTGTTATTATTGTCAAATGGGGGTCGCAGCTTGCTGCGGGGTTGTTCTTCCAACGCAAGATAGACGGCTACGGACAACAGCGTGAAGGTAGGCTAGGATTTATTTAACATAAATCATGCACTACCGCGAACATAAACAATACAACAACAATCAACAACAAAAAAAAGAGGCAAGCGTGCCTAAAACGCAAGTGAAGCTAATCTTAAACAAAAACTAGGACATGGACATGGAAACTTACTTTTGTCAAAACGAGACCTGAACCGGAGTGACATAATGACAATGCAGGCAGGACGAGTGATGAACAAGGTATGCTTAAATAACAGTGACATGATTGGTGACAGGTGTGTGTGAGTCAAAACGTGAAACAGGTGCGTGACGTGACAGGTGAAAACTAATGGTTGCTATGGTGACCAGACAAGGGAGTGAAAAAGACAGAAACTAAACAAAACATGACTTAAAACAAAACATGATAATACAGACATGACAGAGCCCCTCCCTTAAGGACAGATACCAGATGTCCAAGAAAAAAACTTAACAAAAGTCATGGGAGGGCGGGAGGGGGACATGGCGGTGGGTCGCCAGCCCAAGTGGCCCCGAATCCACCGAGGCAAAGTCAAGTGGCGGCGGCGAGTGGAACGCCGCTGCAGCAGGCGAGGCGGGCGCCCAGGGATTGGCCACATTCGTGGCCGACTGGGAGGTGGGCGCACTTGGCGGGGCGGGCGACCAGGTAGCGGCCATATCCGTGGCCGACGAGGAAGCAGGCGCGTCGTCATCGTGGCAGGCGTGGCTTGGCGTGGTGAGTCAGGCGGCGAAGTTCGGCGTGGCGCGTCAGGCGGCGAAGCTCGGCGTGGCGCGTCAGGCGGCGAAGCTCGGCGTGGGTCTTGGTATATGTCTTGGTCTTGGCATGGCAGGTCTTGGTCTTGGCATGGCGGGTCTTGGTCTTGGCATGGCGGGTCTTGGTCTTGGCATGGCGGGTCTTGGTCTTGGCATGGCGGGTCTTGGTCTTGGCATGGCGGGTCTTGGTCTTGGCATGGCGGGTCTTGGTCTTGGCATGGCGGGTCTTGGCGTCGTGAAGCTGCGACTGGCGGCACTTGGCGTCGTGAAGCTGCGACTGGCGGCACTTGGTGTCGTGGAGCTGCGACTGGCGGCACTTGGCGTCGTGGAGCTGCGACTGGCGGCACTTGGCGTCGTGGAGCTGCGACTGGCGGCACTTGGCGTCGTGGAGCTGCGACTGGCGGCACTTGGCGTCGTGGAGCTGCGACTGGCGGCACTTGGCGTGGAGGGTCTTGGCGTGGAGGGTCTTGGTCTTGGTCTTGGCATGGCGGGTCTTGGTCTTGGCATGGCGGGTCTTGGTCTTGGCATGGCGGGTCTTGGCGTCGTGAAGCTGCGACTGGCGGCACTTGGCGTCGTGAAGCTGCGACTGGCGGCACTTGGTGTCGTGGAGCTGCGACTGGCGGCACTTGGCGTCGTGGAGCTGCGACTGGCGGCACTTGGCGTCGTGGAGCTGCGACTGGCGGCACTTGGCGTCGTGGAGCTGCGACTGGCGGCACTTGGCGTCGTGGAGCTGCGACTGGCGGCACTTGGCGTCGTGGAGCTGCGACTGGCGGCACTTGGCGTGGAGGGTCTTGGCATGGCGGGTCTTGGTCTTGGCATGGCGGGTCTTGGTCTTGGCATGGCGGGTCTTGGCGTCGTGAAGCTGCGACTGGCGGCACTTGGCGTCGTGAAGCTGCGACTGGCGGCACTTGGTGTCGTGGAGCTGCGACTGGCGGCACTTGGCGTCGTGGAGCTGCGACTGGCGGCACTTGGCGTCGTGGAGCTGCGACTGGCGGCACTTGGCGTCGTGGAGCTGCGACTGGCGGCACTTGGCGTCGTGGAGCTGCGACTGGCGGCACTTGGCGTCGTGGAGCTGCGACTGGCGGCACTTGGCGTGGAGGGTCTTGGCGTGGAGGGTCTTGGTCTTGGGCTTGGCGTGGAGGGTCTTGGTCTTGGACTTGTTGAGCTGGTACCGGAGCTTGGCGTCGTGGAGCTGGTACCGGAGCTTGGCGTCGTGGAGCTGGTACCGGAGCTTGGCATCGTGGAGCTGGTACCGGAGCTTGGCGTCGTGGAGCTGGTACCGGAGCTTGGCGTCGTGGAGCTGGTACCGGAGCTTGGCGTCGTGGAGCTGGTACCGGAGCTTGGCGTCGTGGAGCTACTGGTGCAGGTGGAGGTGGTCTAGCTGGGGGTTGCGGCTTGGCATGGCGAAGCTGAGTCACCCCACCTGTACAGTTCCCAGCCCTAGCCCCCCCCTCAAGGAGCGGATACCAGACGTGCTCCCCGCGGTCTGGAATCTTCTTTAGGGGTGGGTATAGGGGGTTGGACTCCTCCCCACTAAATTGTCCAAAATGTCTATTCCCTACCCCCACTTTAGACTGTGTCTGAAAAAATCTAAATTTAGAGACAATTTTCTCAAAAGGATTTTTCTTTGAAACAAAGTCCATAGTGGGCGGCTGACAGAGGGTGTAAATAGACTCAAAAAAAAAATCTTGGTTTCTGACGTCATCACAAGTGGGCGGGATGACGTCATCAGCACGGGTCTTCTGTGGCGGGAAGGAAGAATGGGCTGGTTGTGGAATCTTGTTGTCCGGATGAAGATTTTGGGGGAACAACGCGTTATGCTGGCGAGAAAAAGCCTTTCTGGCTGGCTTCCATTTTTGCCAGTGCGTCTCCATCACCTCCTCGTGGCCGGTCTGCGGAAGAACGTATGCTGCCTGCATTCTGTCAAATGGGGGTCGCAGCTTGCTGCGGGGTTGTTCTTCCAACGCAAGATAGACGGCTACGGACAACAGCGTGAAGGTAGGCTAGGATTTATTTAACATAAATCATGCACTACCGCGAACATAAACAATACAACAACAATCAACAACAACAAAAAGAGGCAAGCGTGCCTAAAACGCAAGTGAAGCTAATCTTAAACAAAAACTAGGACATGGACATGGAAACTTACTTTTGTCAAAACGAGACCTGAACCGGAGTGACATAATGACAATGCAGGCAGGACGAGTGATGAACAAGGTATGCTTAAATAACAGTGACATGATTGGTGACAGGTGTGTGTGAGTCAAAACGTGAAACAGGTGCGTGACGTGACAGGTGAAAACTAATGGTTGCTATGGTGACCAGACAAGGGAGTGAAAAAGACAGAAACTAAACAAAACATGACTTAAAACAAAACATGATAATACAGACATGACAATTATAGGACCTGAATATTAACCAAGTTATATTGTTATTATAGGACCTGAATATTAACCAAGTATTAGTTATATTGTTATTGTAGGACCTGAATATTAACCAAGTATTAGTTATATTGTTATTATAGGACCTGATTATTAACCAAGTATTAGTTATATTCTTATTATAGGACCTGAATATTAACCAAGTATTAGTTATATTCTTATTATAAGTACCGAGGATCACAAAGCCCTAACTAGCTGACATACTGAGCTGCTGCATGGCCTCTGACTTGGTGAAAGTTAATTGTACATTTTAAATCATGCCTCTCACCTGGATAGTAGAAGGTTGTGGACATAATCTGACAAGCTGGTCAACTTTGACATCCAACTCAGACAAGAAAGACTCGAAAATAGGCACATTTTTACCCTTTGCGTGGATTATAATTAATTCTTCATCTAAACGAGAAGACATTAGTCGGCTTCCGAGTGAGAGCAGACTTAGTACACCAAGTGATTTATTATGTTTTGCTGGATCTTCTTAAACTTGTAGATCACCCTCCTTATATTCAGGCTCAAAAACTGTAATGGATCATCATTTGTCCCAAAGTAGTCTTTGTTGTCTCTTATGAAGATGAAAAATGTGGAAAGTAGAGCGCGCCAAAATCTGGGGAAGAAGAAGAAGAAGAAGAAGAATAAATAGATGAGTTTTGGTGTAGAAAACATATGTGTGAATGTTTTGGAGCATTCACAGAATTAATGTTTCTGTGCGGCCCGGTAGCAAATCCGTCACGGACTAGTACCGGTCCCCGGAGCGATGGTTGAGGACTAGAGCTTTAGACTATTGTAATGCTCTCGGGCCATCAGAAGTCTACCATGACTACAAAAGTCAGCCGACGAGGACCAGAGAGCGGGAGCACATTACACCAGTTTTAAAGTCGCCGCATTGGCTCCCCGTCCACCTCGGGGTGGATTTTATACTTCTATTATTAGTTTTTGAACGTCTTAATGGCCTTCTTATTTGTCTGACCTGCTTTTACGCGGATCCTGAGGCCCTATGGTATTTTCACCAAATCCCAGAACAAAGACCCAGGGTTGTGTAAGTGACGTATTCTTACTCCACGTGTTCCTTCAAAGAACTTGTTCAACATGCCTAAACTAAATAATCATAACTATAAAATAATAAATAATATATTTTTTTTTAAATTAAAATGTTATTAAATATTTTTGATTAAATCATTTATAAAAAAATAAATAATTGGACTTTGACACAATATAAATGAATGAGACATTTAATAACAGAACCAATTCTATTAAATTCATGACAATTGATTGAATTGTGTCCCATCCGAGCCTCCATACAGTTCTTACCTGTCTCCCTGGCGTGTGTGGACAGGTGCAGACAGACAGGTGCAGTCCATGAGACGGCTGATGGTGGACATCTTGCAGAACCACACCAGAGAACATTTACCTGATCACTGTCCACCTTTAGAACCCTGGAGGTACCAAACAACACTACTGTGTGTGTGAGTGTGTGTGTGTGTGTGTGTGTGTGTGTGGGACCTTAAGAGTCTTGGACTTGTGTCAGAACCAGGGCCATGTCCATATGGCATAGACCAAGTCCCCCAAAGTGGACACCCAGTCAGTCTCAAAGTTCTGTCCATGACCAGAGTTGGACACATAGAGCTGCTTTAGTGTTCTGCTACCAGACCCAGAACCACATCAGGACCAGCATCATCGGGGACATATTTCCCTGGCAAGGCCGAGGACCGTCCCCACAGAACACGCCTGCTGGTCCAGTGTTGACATGAGTCTGTCACAGTGACATCATCGTGTCCCAAAACTTTTGACTTCCACACACACACACACTGTTACGTATTGCTGCTTTAAAAATCCTCTTATATGAAAAATGTTGGAATAGTAAATATATTTATTACATTAAAAATATTAAACTACTTTAGTAATAATATTTATTGCTTTTACTACATTAAAATATTTTAACTACTTTAGTAAATATATTAATTACTTTTACTATGTAACAAATATTGAAAATAGTAAATATATTTATTTGACTACAAAAAACAAATATTGAAATAGTAAATATATTTATTTATTTTACTGCATATACAAATATTGAAAGAGTACATATATTTATTCCAGTTTTACTACATAACAAATATTGAAATAGTAAATATATTTATTCCCTTATTACTACATAAAAAATATTAAAATAGTAAATATATTTATTGCAGTTTTACTACATACAATATTGAAATAATAAATATATTTAATTTACTACATAAACTTTGAAATAGTAAATATATTTATTCCTGTTTTACTACATAAAAATATTGAAATAGTAAATATATTTATTCCTGTTTTACTACTTAAAAATATTGAAATAGTAAATATATTTATTCCTGTTTTACTAAATAAAATATTGAAATAGTAAATATATTTATTCCTGCTTCACTGCATAAAAATATTAAAATATTAAATATATTTATTCCTGTTTTACTGCATAACAATATTAAAATAGTAAATATATTTATTCCTGTTTTATTACATAAAAATGTTGAAATAGTAAATCTATTTATTCCTGTTTTACAACATAACAAATATTGATGTAGTAAGTATATTTATTCCTGTTTTGTTACATACAAATATTGAAATAGTAAATCTATTTATTTCTGTTTTACTACATAACAAATATTGATGTAGTAAATGTATTTATTCCTGTTTTATTACATACAAATATTGAAATAGTAAATCTTTTTATTCCTGTTTTACTACATAACATTTTTGAAATAGTACATATATTTATTCCTGTTTTACTACATAAAAATAGTGAAATAGTAAATATATGTATTCCTGTTTCACTACATAAAAATATTGAAATAGTAAATATATTTATTCCTGTTTTACTACATAAAAATATTGAAATAGTAAATATATTTGTTCCTGTTTTACTACATATGATGTTGAAATAGTAAATATATTATTCCTGTTTTACTACATAAAATATTGAAATAGTAAATATATTTATTCCTGTTTTACTTCATACAAATATTAAAATAGTAAATATATTTATTCCTGTTTTACTGAATAAAAATATAAAAATGATACATTTATTTATTTCTGTTTTACTACATAAAAATATTGAAATAGTAAATATATTTGTTCCTTTTTTACTACCTAAAATATTGAAATAGTAAATATATTTATTCCTGTTTTACTAAAAATATTGAAATAGTAAATATATTTATTCCTGTTTTACTACATAAAATATTGAAACAGTAAATATATTTATTCCTGTTTTATTGCATACAAATATTAAAATAGTAAATATATTTATTCCTGTTTTACTTCATAAAATATTGAAATAGTAAATATATTTATTCCTGTTTTACTGCATAAAAATATAAAAATGATAAATGTATTTATTCCTGTTTTACTACATAAAAATATTGAAATAGTAAATATATTTATTCCTGTTTTGCTTCATACAAATATTAAAATAGTAAATATATTTATTCCTGTTTTACTGAATAAAAATATAAAAATGTTTCATTTATTTATTTCTGTTTGTGATTTAGGGCTATATAAATAAACATTGATTGATTGATTGATTTTACTACATAAAAATATTGAAATAGTAAATATATTTGTTCCTTTTTTACTACCTAAAATATTGAAATAGTAAATATATTTATTCCTGTTTTACTAAAAATATTGAAATAGTAAATATATTTATTCCTGTTTTACTACATAAAATATTGAAACAGTAAATATATTTATTCCTGTTTTATTGCATACAAATATTAAAATAGTAAATATATTTATTCCTGTTTTACTTCATAAAATATTGAAATAGTAAATATATTTATTCCTGTTTTACTGCATAAAAATATAAAAATGATAAATGTATTTATTCCTGTTTTACTACATAAAAATATTGAAATAGTAAATATATTTATTCCTGTTTTACGTCATACAAATATTAAAATAGTAAATATATTTATTCCTGTTTTACTGAATAAAAATATAAAAATGATACATTTATTTATTTCTGTTTTACTACATAAAAATATTGAAATAGTAAATATATTTGTTCCTTTTTTACTACATAAAATACTGAAATAGTAAATATATTTATTACTGTTTTACTAAAAATATTGAAATAGTAAATATATTTATTCCTGTTTTACTACATAAAATATTGAAACAGTAAATATATTTATTCCTGTTTTATTGCATACAAATATTAAAATAGTAAATATATTTATTACTGTTTTACTGCATAAAAATATTAAAATAGTAAATATATTTATTCCTGTTTTACTGCATAAAAATATAAACATGATAAATGTATTTATTCCTGTTTTACTACATAAAAATATTGAAATAGTAAATATATTTATTCCTGTTTTACTTCATACAAATATTAAAATAGTAAATATATTTATTCCTGTTTTACTGAATAAAAATATAAAAATGATACATTTATTTATTTCTGTTTTACTACATAAAAATATTGAAATAGTAAATATATTTGTTCCTTTTTTACTACATAAAATACTGAAATAGTAAATATATTTATTCCTGTTTTACTAAAAATATTGAAATAGTAAATATATTTATTCCTGTTTTACTACATAAAATATTGAAACAGTAAATATATTTATTCCTGTTTTATTGCATACAAATATTAAAATAGTAAATATATTTATTCCTGTTTTACTTCATAAAATATTGAAATAGTAAATATATTTATTCCTGTTTTACTGCATAAAAATATAAACATGATAAATGTATTTATTCCTGTTTTACTACATAAAAATATTGAAATAGTAAATACATTTATTCCTGTTTTACTTCATACAAATATTAAAATAGTTAATATATTTATTCCTGTTTTACTGAATAAAAATATAAAAATGATACATTTATTTATTCCTGTTTTACTGAATAAAAATATAAAAATGATACATTTATTTATTCCTGTTTTACTTCATAAAATATTGAAATAGTAAATATATTTATTCCTGTTTTACTGCATAAAAATGATAAATGTATTTATTCCTGTTTTACTACATAAAAATATTGAAATAGTAAATATATTTATTCCTGTTTTACTTCATACAAATATTAAAATAGTAAATATATTTATTCCTGTTTTACTGAATAAAAATATAAAAATGATACATTTATTTATTTCTGTTTTACTACATAAAAATATTGAAATAGTAAATATATTTGTTCCTTTTTTACTACATAAAATACTGAAATAGTAAATATATTTATTCCTGTTTTACTAAAAATATTGAAATAGTAAATATATTTATTCCTGTTTTACTACATAAAATATTGAAACAGTAAATATATTTATTCATGTTTTATTGCATACAAATATTAAAATAGTAAATATATTTATTCCTGTTTTACTTCATAAAATATTGAAATAGTAAATATATTTATTACTGTTTTACTGCATAAAAATATTAAAATAGTAAATATATTTATTCTTGTTTTACTGCATAAAAATATAAACATGATAAATGTATTTATTCCTGTTTTACTACATAAAAATATTAAAATAGTAAATATATTTATTCCTGTTTTACTGCATACAAATATAAAAATGATAAATGTATTTATTCCTGTTTTACTACATAAAAATATTGAAATAGTAAATATATTTATTCCTGTTTTACTGCATAAAAATATAAAAATGATAAATGTATTTATTCCTGTTTTACTACATAAAAATATTGAAATAGTAAATATATTTATTCCTGTTTTACTACATAAAAATGTTTGTTTGGCCGGTTCTGATGTATATAACAGCAGCCTGTTGCCATGGTTACATGAATTTACCGTGTGTGCGTGTGTGTGTGTGTAGCTCTGCGCAGATCTTTCCTCTGCTGGGTCAAAGGTCAAGTGACTACTCCGCCGTCATCGTGGAGGAGGCGGAGTCATACGTTGGCCGAGAGGTAGGACACCCGCCGAACCATCACAGGTGCTAGTGGGCGTGGTCATATTTGGTGTTGATTGCTGGTCAGGTGACCCTGGACCTGCTGCAGTACTCAGGCGTGCACGTGAGGAGAGCACTGAGCTCCGATCGCCCCCTGCTGGACGCTCTCAACACCTCCGCCTTGCCCGCCGTCTACCTGCTGCACCCCAACGGAACACACGCACACCTGCACGCGTCAGTACACACACACACACACACACAGTGTGGCCTTTTTGGAACGTGATGTTGTTTTCTCAGTGAAAAGAGACAGAGGTTCTTCTTCACGTCTTTGTTGAGGACGTTGCCAGGCGTCCATCGCAGGTGGAATAGTGCACGCTCGCCCAGCAGGGAGGGAGCCTCGTCCCCACACTCCTCCAAGACCTGGAGACACTTTGACAGGTGCACCACTCACCTGGACACCAGACATCTTTGTGCTTCCTGAATACTAACTGTGTGTGTGTGTGTGTGTGTGTGTGTGTTAAAAAGCTCCAAGGTGTACACAGCTGATCTGGAGTCAGCCCTGCATTACCTGCTGAGAGTGGAACTGGCCAGTCATCCCACACTGGAGGGGGAGGAGCTGAGGGTCTTTAAGGACTTTGTCACCTTGGTCGCCAAGGTAACGGCCAACTCAGTTATTATTAGCAGCTAACATCTTCACAGCATCATGCTGCTAGGACTCGTGTGTGTTGTGTGTGTGTGTGTGTGTGTGTGTGTGTGTGTGTGTGTGTGTGTGTGTGTGTGTGTGTGTGTGTGTGTGTGTGTGTGTGTGTGTGTAGTTGTATCCAGGTGGGGGTCCAGGGGTGAAGCTCATGGAGACCCTCTCTGATTGGCTGCACAGTCTGCCATTGCAACAAATCCCCTACCAAGCTGTCCTGGACCTGGTGGACAACAAGATGAAGGTTAGACACCTTCTCTAAGTGTTTGTAAATGTTCTCAATGTGTTTTTAAATGTGCTTAAAGTGTTCTGAAATGTGCTTAAAGTGTTCTGAAATGTTTTTACTGTATTTTTAATGTGTTTATAAATGTTCCCACGGTGTAGATATTGTCATTGTGTTTATGAATGTTCTCAAAGTGTTTATAAATGTTCTCAAAGTGTTTATAAATGTTCCCACGGTGTATATACAGGTAAAAGCCAGTAAATTAGAATATTTTGAAAAACTTGATTTATTTCAGTAATTGCATTCAAAAGGTGTAACTTGTACATTATATTTATTCATTGCACACAGACTGATGCATTCAAATGTTTATTTCATTTAATTTTGATGATTTGAAGTGGCAACAAATGAAAATCCAAAATTCCGTGTATCACAAAATTAGAATATAATTTTGAAGACACCTGGTGCCACAAACTAATCAGCTGATTAACTCAAAACACCTGCAAAGGGCTTTAAATGGTCTCTCAGTCCAGTTCTGAAGCCTACACAAACATGGGGAAGACTTCAGATTTGACAGCTGTCCAAAAGGCAACCATCGACACATTGCACAAGGAGGGAAAGACACAAAAGGTTATTGCTGAAGAGGCTGGCTGTTCTCAGAGCTCTGTGTCCAAACACATTAATGGAGAGGCAAAGGGAAGGAAAAACTGTGGTCAGAAAAAGTGTACAAGCGATAGGGATCACCGCGCCCTGGTCAAGATTGTGAGAAAAAAAAACATTCAAAAATGTGGGGGAGATTCAGAAGGAGTGGACAGCTGCTGGAGTCAGTGCTTCAAGATCCACCACCAAGAGACGCTTGAAAGACATGGGTTTCAACTGCCGCATACCTCGTGTCAAGCCACTGTTGACCAAGAAACAGCGCGAAAAGCGTCTCACCTGGGCTAAGGAAAAAAAGAGCTGGACTGCTGCTGAGTGGTCCAAAGTCATGTTTTCTGACGAAAGCAAATTTTGCATTTCCTTTGGAAATCGAGGTCCCAGAGTCTGGAGGAAGACAGGAGAGGCACAGGATCCACGTTGCCTGAAGTCTAGTGTAAAGTTTCCACCATCAGTGATGGTTTGGGGTGCCATGTCATCTGCTGGTGTCGGTCCACTCTGTTTCCTGAGATCCAGGGTCAACGCAGCCGTCTACCAGCAAGTTTTAGAGCACTTCATGCTTCCTGCTGCTGACCTGCTCTATGGAGATGGAGATTTCAAGTTCCAACAGGACTTGGCGCCTGCACACAGCGCAAAATCTACCCGTGCCTGGTTTACGGACTATGGTATTTCTGTTCTAAATTGGCCCGCCAACTCCCCTGACCTTAGCCTCATAGAAAATCTGTGAAAAGGAAGATGCAGAATGCCAGACCCAAAAACGCAGAAGAGTTGAAGGCCACTATCAGAGCAACCTGGGCTCTCATAACACCTGAGCAGTGCCAGAAACTCATCGACTCCATGCCACGCCGCATTAACGCAGTAATTGAGGCAAAAGGAGCTCCAACCAAGTATTGAGTATTGTACATGCTCATATTTTTCATTTTCATACTTTTCAGTTGGCCAACATTTCTAAAAATCCCTTTTTTGTATTAGCCTTAAGTAATATTCTAATTTTGTGACACACGGAATTTTGGATTTTCATTTGTTGCCACTTCAAATCATCAAAATTAAATGAAATAAACATTTGAATGCATCAGTCTGTGTGCAATGAATAAATATAATGTACAAGTTACACCTTTTGAATGCAATTACTGAAATAAATCAAGTTTTTCAAAATATTCTAATTTACTGGCTTTTACCTGTATTGTCATTGTGTTTATAAATGTTCTCAAAGTGTTTTTAAATGTGCTGAAAGTGTTTATAAATGTTTTCAAAGTGTTTATATGTGTTCAAAGTGTTTGTAAATGTTCTCAAAGTGTTTTTAAATGTGCTGAAAGTGTTTATAAATGTTTTCAAAGTGTTTATAAATGTGTTCAAAGTGTTTCTAAATGTTCTCAAAGTGTTTATAAATGTTTTCAAAGTGTTTATAAATGTGCTGAAAGTGTTTATAAATGTTCCCACTGTGTAGATATTGTCATTGTGTTTATAAATGTTCTCAAAGTGTTTGTAAATGTTCTCAAAGTGTTTATAAATGTTCTCAAAGTGTTTGTAAATGTTCTCAAAGTGTTTACAAATGTTTTCAAAGTGTTTATAAATGTGTTCAAAGTGTTTGTAAATGTTCTCAAAGTGTTTACAAATGTTTTCAAAGTGTTTATATATGTGTTCAAAGTGTTTGTAAATGTTCTCAAAGTGTTTATAAATGTTTTCAAAGTGTTTATAAAAGTTCTCAAAGTGTTTATAAATGTTCTCACTGTGTAAATGTTGTGAATGTGTTTATAAATGTTCTCAAAGTGTTTATAAATGTTCTTAAAGTGTCTAGAAATATTCTCATTGTGCTCCAAAATGTTCTCACTGTGTTTCTAATGTCCTAAATGTGTTGATAGATGTTTTACTGTGTCTAAATGCTCTTACTGTGTTTGTAAACGTTCCTATCGTTACTGTGTGTACATATGTTTTTACTGTGTTTGCAAACATTCGTAAAGTGTTTGTAAATGTTCATAATGTGTGTGTATATACATGTTTGCTGTTTGTAAACATGCCTACCATTTTTGTAAACGTTGCTACCATTTTTGTAAATGTTTTTACTGTGTTTGTAAATGTTCTGTGTTTGTAAACATTCCTAATGGGTTTGTAAACACTCCTAAATATTCCTGATGTGTTTGTAACCGTTCCTACCATGTGTAACCCTAACCCTAACCCCTAACCCTAACCATGTGTAACCCTAACCCTAACCCTAACCCTAACCCACATTCCTAATGTGTTTATAAATGTTCCTACTGTTTTTGCAAATATTTTATGTTTGTAAATGTTCTTAGTGTGGTTGTAAACGTTCCTACCGTGTGTGTGTACACATTCCTGATGTGTTTGTAAACATTCCTAATGTGTGTGTACACATTCCTAATGTGTTTGTAAACATTCCTAATGTGTTTGTAAACATTCCTAGTGTTTGTAAACATTCCTAATGTGTTTGTAAACATTCCTAGTGTTTGTAAACATTCCTAATGTGTTTGTAAACGCTTTTCCTGTGTGTGTAATTGTTCTTGCAGTGTTTGTAAACGTTCCGAATTTGTGCGCGTAAATGCTGCACCTGACTTTTGTGTTCCAGATCCCTGGTGTGTTCTTGGGGGCGGGGCTTAACTGGGTTGGTTGCCAAGGCAGCAGAGATGGTCTGCGTGGTTACCCGTGTGCTTTGTGGACTCTTTTCCACGTCCTGACGCTCCAACTTGATGCCACACCTCGTGCACTGGCTAACACTGGTACTCACACACACACACACACACACACACACACACACACACACACTTTATTAACACACGTGTGTGTAGGCCTGGATGCTGAAGGCGCTCCAGTGTTGAAGGTCATGCGAGGTTACATGAAGAACTTCTTCGGGTGTGAAGACTGTGGCCGACACTTTGAGAAGTCCTGCTCAACTTTGACCTCCGTCCACTCTCCTCAAGAGCAAGTCCTGTGGTTGTGGAGACAACACAACATGGTCAACTCCAGACTAGCAGGTAACACACACACACACTGGTACACACACACACACACACACACACACACACACACACACACACACACACACACACACACACACACACACACTGGTACACTCTCACACACACACACTGGTACATCAAATCAAATCAAATCAACTTTATTTATAGAGCACATTTAAAATTTACCACAGGGGTAGCCAAAGTGCTGTACAATGAACAGGTTAAAAGATAAAACGAGTACCGAGCAAACACAACACAATACAAACAGAACACGATAAAAAATAAATAATTAAAATAGAATTAATAAAAACATAAAAACATAAAAACAGGATCACAGCAGGTGTATTATGGGGCGCCATTGCAGGATGGATATCACTCAGTGTTAAAAGCCATGGAATAAAAGTATGTTTTTAAGAGAGATTTAAAAACAGGAAGAGAGGAGGCTTGTCTAACACTCAGGGGTAGGTCGTTCCAGAGCTTGGGAGCAGCAACGGCAAAAGCTCTGTCACCTCTAAGCTTCAGCCTTGTGTCAGGGACCGTCAACAGCAGCTGATCGGCTGATCTTAAGGATCGGGTGGGGCAGTAAGGCTGAAGGAGGTCGGAGAGATAGGTTGGCGCGAGGTTGTTTAGACATTTAAAAACAAATAAAAGGAGTTTAAAATGTATTCGGTAACGCACAGGGAGCCAGTGAAGGGACGCTAAAATAGGGGTGATGTGCTCACGTCTGCGGGTCTGTGTTAGCAGACGAGCAGCAGAGTTCTGCACGAGCTGCAGGCGGGCGAGGGAGGCCTGGCTAATGCCAACATACAGGGCATTGCAGTAGTCAAGACGAGTCGAGATAAAAGCGTGGATTAATTTCTCAAGATCATGTCTTGATAGAAGCGGTTTCACTTTCGCTATTTGGCGTAATTGATAAAAGCTTTTTTGAACGACGCTGCTGATTTGTTTTTCGAATTTAAAATCTGAGTCAAACTTTACCCCCAGGTTTGTGACAGAGTCGCTGAGATACGGGGTCAGAGTGCCGAGGTCAACGTTGGGGGAGGGAGAGCGACTTGGACCGAACAACATAACTTCTGTTTTATCTTCATTTAGGCTCAGGAAGTTAGCTGAAAGCCAGACTTTGATGTCGTGCAGGCAGTCAATAAGACGTTGAACCGTGTTATTTTGTGCCATGGGAAAATAAATCTGGCAATTATCGGCATAAAAATGAAATGCAATACTGTACTTCCTAAAAATAGAACCAAGGGGGAGAAGGTAAAGTGCAAATAAAATTGGGGCAAGGATTGAGCCCTGGGGGACCCCATGTGGTAAAGGAGCTGTGGACGACATAAAACTGTCTACTTTTACACAAAAACTCCTGTCGGTTAGGTACGACCGGAACCAGTTGAGGGCGGCGCCCTTAATGCCCACACAGTTCTCAAGACGAGTGATTAAGGTGGCGTGGAACGCAGCAGACAGATCTAAAAGCACCAGGACAACATATTTACCAGAATCAGTGGACAGGAGGATATCGTTAAAAACTTTTAGAAGCGCTGACTCTGTGCTGTGGAGGGCTTTAAAACCGGACTGGAACAGCTCAGTGATACCATTATCCTCTAAGAAGGGCAACAACTGACTGTAGACAACCTTCTCTAATATTTTGGAAATGTATGGAAGATTAGAGATAGGTCTGAAGTTAGAGAGGAG
Source organism: Nerophis lumbriciformis (assembly GCF_033978685.3). Classification (NCBI taxonomy): domain Eukaryota; kingdom Metazoa; phylum Chordata; class Actinopteri; order Syngnathiformes; family Syngnathidae; genus Nerophis; species Nerophis lumbriciformis. The sequence continues at coordinate 1,303,600 of NC_084567.2, read as the reverse complement.
AGAGGGGTCGAGGCTGGGTTTTTTAAGTAGAGGTGGTACCACTGCATGTTTAAACTCTACTGGAACTATTCCAGAAGAGAGGCTACTATTGATAATGTTAAGGACACTTGGTCCAATAGTAGCAAGTACCTCCTTAAACAGGCGAGGTGGGAGGGCATCTGCAGGAGAACCAGAGGGCTTCATATGACTAACTGTGTCACTTCAAAAAGAAAAGGACACCGGCTCAAACTGATGGAAAACAGAAGAGAAATGCAGGGGAACAGAAGGGTCATATGAAGGCTGAGATAGACTGGCTCTAGTTGACACAATTTTGTCAGTGAAAAAATGGAGACAATTTTCACAGAATTCAAAAGAAGCATCAAAACCAGCAGATTTGGGAGCATCAATGACAGTGTTAATAGTTTTAAACAGAACTCTGGGGTTGTTACAGTTAGAAGATATAATCTGAGATAGATATATATTCATTTCTGCTTTTACAGTCATCTGAAAGGAAAACAGGCTTTCTTTAAAAATGGCAAAGGACACATGCAGCCTGTCTTTTTTCCATTTTCTCTCTGCTCTTCTACATACGCGCCTGGCAGCCCGAGTGACGTCATTCAACCAGGGCTGAGGCGTGGTTTTAGCGCGGCGGCATTTGAAAGGCGCGATCGTGTCCAGTGTTTGTAAACAGATAGAGTTGAACCCAGAAACCAACTCTTCAGTATTCAGACACACAGATGCTGCAGAATTATCATCACAAAGAGTCGAAAAAATAGAGGAGAACCGAGCAGGAGACGAAGAATTAAACATGCGAGAGCGTTGGGGCGGTGCGCACAATTTAACTGGACACTGCGTGGGAATATCAAACAGGATCGGCATGTGATCAGAGAACACAGCGTCGCAAATGTCCAAATTAAAAACACACAAACCATACGAGAGCACTAAATGGAGTGTATGCCCGCGTTCATGTGTAGAACCACACACAGACTGTACAAAGTTAAATGAGTCGATTATATTCAGGAAGCTCCTGGAAAGCGGCTCGTCTGGACAGCAGGTGTGAATATTAAAATCACCCACAATAAGGACACGATCATATTTGGGCAGGATTTCAGCCAGAAATTCAGAAAAGTCAGTTATAAAGTCTTTGTGGTACTTGGGTGGTCGATAGATGACGGCACACAGGACGACATCAGAAAGACCCAGTTCAAACATGCACAGTTCCAAGCTTGAAAAGGAGGATTGTAGGCGGATCTGACGGCATTTAAAGTCATTTTTAAAAACGACTGCTAATCCTCCTCCTTTTCGACCGGACGGCCGTGGGGAATTAAAGTAGGAACACTCCGGAGGCAGAAGTTCATTAAGAGGGGCGGACTCACCGGCTCTCAGCCATGTCTCCGTCACACAGAGGAAGTCCAGTCCGCGGGAAGTGAAGAAATCCTTCAGGATAAAAGTTTTGTTTGTCAAAGATCTTGCGTTCACAAGACCGAACCTGGCGGGGGCCAGCACGTCCAAGGCCGCAATTAATCCGGGTGGGGCCCAACACACAGCCCGCAGGTGGCGGTGATCCACCCCGCGCCTCCGGGGGCGGGGACAGCAGGAGCGACGGCGGCAAGCTTCTTCCTCCAAACCAACGATAGGAACCAGCCAGGAGGCGATAGGATCGAGCGAGCGTGGGTGCAGGAGGAGACCGGATACCGCACCATTCCTCCTTCGGGGAGCCACGGGAAGCCGGGCCAGGAGTGCCCTAACTTTCACCAGCTGGCCGCCACGTTTACCGCGGCGCCGGAGACGCTTCCGCCGGGGGAGAGGAGCCAGGGGGCGGGAAAGGAAGGCAGGAATCCGGCCAGGTGAAAAAGCTGACTGGGACGACGAAAAACCAACGTCGAAGTTGATCATATCAGTGGGAGAGGGGCAAAGATCCAACAGTGTTTGGCGGTCATACACAAGCAGTGAGCTGACAGAGACGAAAATAGACGCAAAAAACACAAAAACGAACAGAGCTGACAGCGAGAGTCGGCAGGCCAAAGCACATACTGGCGCCATCTTTACACACACACACTCACTGGTACACACACACACTGGTACATACACACACACACACACACTGGTACATACACACACACACACACTCACTGGTACACACACACACTGGTACACACACACACACACACACACACACACACACACACACACACACACACACTGGTACACACACACACACACACACACTAGTACACACACACACACTGGTACATACACACACACACACACTCACTGGTACACACACACACACACACTGGTACATACACACACACACTCACTGGTATATACACACACACACACACACTGGTGTACACACGCACACACTGGTACACACACTGGTACACACACACACACACACACACACTGGTACACACACACATACACGCACACACTCACTGGTACACACACACTGGTACACATACACATACACGCACACACACACTCACTGGTACACACACACACACTGGTACACACACACACATACACACTGGTACATAAACACACACTCACTGGTGCACACACACTGGTACACACACACACACACACACACTGGTACACACACACACACACACACACTGGTACACACACACACACACACACACTGGTACATACACACACACACTCACTGGTACACACACACACTCACTGGTACACACACACACACACACACACACACACTGGTACACACACACACACACATACATGCACACACACACACTCACTGGTGCACACACACTGGTACACACACACACACACACACTGGTACACACACACACACACACACACTGGTACATACACACACACACTCACTGGTACACACACACACACACACTGGTACACACACACACACACACACTGGTACATACACACACACACTCACTGGTACACACACACACACACTGGTACACACACACACACACACACACACACACACACTGGTACACACACACACACATACACGCACACACACTCACTGGTACACACACACACACACACTCACTGGTACACACACACACACACACACACACACACTGGTACACACACACACACGCACACACACACACTCACTGGTACACATACACACACACTCACTGGTACACACACACACTGGTACACACGCACACACACTGGTACACACACACACACACACACACACTGGTACACACACACACACACACACACACTGGTACATACACACACACACACACACACACACACACACACACTCACTGGTACACACACACACAAACACACACACTGGTACACACACACACACACTGGTACACACACACCCACACACACACACTGGTACACACTGGTACGCACACACACACATACACGCACACACACACACTCACTGGTACACACACACACACACACACTGGTGCACACACACATACACGCACACACACACTCACTGGTACACACACACACACACACACACACTGGTGCACACACACATACACGCACACACACACTCACTGGTACACACACACTGGTACACACACACACACACACACACTCGGTCTCATTGTGGGCGTCATGTTGTTGTCCTGCAGGTTCTCTAAGTGAAGACCCTCTGTTCCCCAAAGGGGCGTGGCCTAGCCCCTCCCTCTGCCCGTCCTGTCACGAGGAGAACAATGGCGTCCACGTCTGGGACCTGGCCAACGTGCTCAGCTTCCTGCGACGTCACTACGCCGCCGACAACCTGTCCTCCGCACACGCCGCCATCCCGCCCACGCCCCACGCGGCTCAGAGCGGCCGTCCATCGCCCCGCCCCCAAACGGAGGCGCTTCTCACGCCGGGGGGCGGGGTGTGGACGTTGGCGGCGGGCTTCAACGGCGTGGACATGAGTCTGTGTGTGGTCCTCTACGTGTCCTCGTGTCTGCTCCTCATCATCCTCTTCTTCTTCTTCAGAGTGCGCTCCAGGAGGTGGAGGCACCCCCGCCTCCCCCTCTGATGGACACACCCCCTCATTAGGCCCCGCCCCTCGCCATGTTTGACCTCTTTTTCTTGTGGAAATGAAACTGTGACCAAATGTCATGACTCAGCACTTTTACCTTTCTATGACATCCAATAAACTTGACTGATGACTCAACATCTGCACCTGTACTTAGTGATGACTAAACATCTGCACCTGTACTTAGTGATGACTACTAAACATCTGCACCTGTACTTAGTGATGACTAAACATCTGCACCTGTACTTAGTGATGACTACTAAACATCTGCACCTGTACTTAATGATGACTACTAAACATCTGCACCTGTACTTAGTGATGACTAAACATCTGCACCTGTACTTAGTGATGACTACTAAACATCTGCACCTGTACTTAGTGATGACTACTAAACATCTGCACCTGTACTTAGTGATGACTAAACATCTGCACCTGTACTTGATGATGACTAAACATCTTAGTGATGACTAAACATCTGCACCTGTACTTAGTGATGACTACTAAACATCTGCACCTGTACTTAGTGATGACTACTAAACATCTGCACCTGTACTTAATGATGACTAAACATCTGCACCTGTACTTAGTGATGACTAAACATCTGCACCTGTACTTAGTGATGACTACTAAACATCTGCACCTGTACTTAGTGATGACTAAACATCTGCACCTGTACTTAGTGATGACTACTAAACATCTGCACCTGTACTTAATGATGACTACTAAACATCTGCACCTGTACTTAGTGATGACTAAACATCTGCACCTGTACTTAGTGATGACTACTAAACATCTGCACCTGTACTTAGTGATGACTACTAAACATCTGCACCTGTACTTAGTGATGACTAAACATCTGCACCTGTACTTAGTGATGACTACTAAACATCTGCACCTGTACTTAGTGATGACTACTAAACATCTGCACCTGTACTTAATGATGACTAAACATCTGCACCTGTACTTAGTGATGACTAAACATCTGCACCTGTACTTAGTGATGACTACTAAACATCTGCACCTGTACTTAGTGATGACTAAACATCTGCACCTGTACTTAGTGATGACTAAACATCTGCACCTGTACTTAGTGATGACTACTAAACATCTGCACCTGTACTTAGTGATGACTAAACATCTGCACCTGTACTTAGTGATGACTACTAAACATCTGCACCTGTACTTAGTGATGACTACTAAACATCTGCACCTGTACTTAGTGATGACTACTAAACATCTGCACCTGTACTTAGTGATGACTAAACATCTGCACCTGTACTTAGTGATGACTACTAAACATCTGCACCTGTACTTAGTGATGACTAAACATCTGCACCTGTACTTAGTGATGACTAAACATCTGCACCTGTACTTAGTGATGACTACTAAACATCTGCACCTGTACTTAGTGATGACTAAACATCTGCACCTGTACTTAATGATGACTACTAAACATCTGCACCTGTACTTAGTGATGACTAAACATCTGCACCTGTACTTAATGATGACTACTAAACATCTGCACCTGTACTTAGTGATGACTAAACATCTGCACCTGTACTTAGTGATGACTAAACATCTGCACCTGTACTTAGTGATGACTACTAAACATCTGCACCTGTACTTAGTGATGACTAAACATCTGCACCTGTACTTAGTGATGACTAAACATCTGCACCTGTACTTAGTGATGACTACTAAACATCTGCACCTGTACTTAATGATGACTAAACATCTGCACCTGTACTTAGTGATGACTAAACATCTGCACCTGTACTTAGTGATGACTAAACATCTGCACCTGTACTTAGTGATGACTACTAAACATCTGCACCTGTACTTAGTGATGACTACTAAACATCTGCACCTGTACTTAGTGATGACTAAACATCTGCACCTGTACTTAATGATGACTACTAAACATCTGCACCTGTACTTAGTGATGACTAAACATCTGCACCTGTACTTAGTGATGACTAAACATCTGCACCTGTACTTAGTGATGACTACTAAACATCTGCACCTGTACTTAGTGATGACTACTAAACATCTGCACCTGTACTTAGTGATGACTAAACATCTGCACCTGTACTTAGTGATGACTACTAAACATCTGCA